>NC_133324.1:640399468-640699468 GCF_042186555.1 Aquarana catesbeiana
CCCCACACCCGTGTCCACAGGTGTGAATGGGTATCAGTAGGTACACCACCTGTCCCAATTACATATAGAGCTGCATATTCAGAACCAAATAGGGACACATTATCTCATTTTGTTTAACAATAAGAAAAAGATTAAACTTGAAGAATCAAATGCACATCAATACAAGCTGATCACCCCCTGCCAGTCTGAAAAAGCCCATATGCAAATAAATACCAACAGACAATAGACCATGACAGTACATGTAAAACCATCAAACATATATAGATATAACCATATAAATTTGAACAAAACATTTGAGCAAGAAAGAAAAAAAGTATTCTATATGTATATATATATATATATATATATATATATATATATATATATATATATATATATATAGTATATATATATATATATATAAAAGAGGGGGAACACAGCCTTGTAAATAGGAGGGGCTCTACTCAACAGTCAAATGCTGAAGGAGAATAATCTAGAATGCTAGAATACATAAGAAAAATGCAGGTGTATGTTGCTGTAATATTCTATAATAAAAATGTATTGTCTTCCCAGATGACTGAATAATATGAAATTGGCATTGGATGCAGTCACCCTTTAGCTTTCCCTCAACATTAGAATGCTATGTATTCCACAGGGTTATGAAAAGTATGGAGAACTCTGGTATAAACAAAATACTTTTTCATAGTTTCTAACAGGAACGTTAATTAGGTTTCTACATATAAACTGTTAGCGAGATATTATTAATTGTCTTTTCTAACCCTTCTTTAAAGACACTGGAAACAAGTATGAATCATGCTGTGTACCTCCACCATTGATAGCTCCACATGCAGAGGAGGAGTGGGCACACACAATTGACCGATTGACTGTGACAGTGGAAGCATTTGGTACACCATAAATATATATGTATATATATATACATTTTTTGGTAAAGAACAGTTTGACGTTTTCCTCAAATTACATTTAATATGCTATAAATGCACAGTTTATATTTAAATAGTTCTTTGCAGAATTTCTTAAAACCCCTGCTGGGAACATCTTTTTCTGTAGAAAGAATAGAACAAGCTGTATGTCTCTTTATTACACAGGATGTGATTTATTTATTTTTTTGCTCAGGATTTAATGGTTAATGAGCTGGTAACTGGCTCAATATCAAGCCCATCAATGTTAGGAGCTCACACCTTTGACGAGATAAGTAAAATTCAACTGGCAGTGAAAAAGGCATGTTATCTGAGGACATTACAGTTACTTCACAACGGTAGATGTGATATTGATTTCTCAATTTCCTGTAGAAGATAAACACTGCACACCCACATTTATGTAGCAATGTTTTCCGGCGATGTAAAATGTTGACTAAAACAATTGTGTAAAGACACAATTATGATGGATGTATTATTTGTCAGATACAAATAATACATTTTGTTTTTCACTAGATTGATGGGCAACATCAATCTAATGTAAAACAAAAATCCCTTTGTCGATAAAAAACAGTGGCTAAGAAACAGATCTTTACCCATAGTATTAATATTATTTTACTCACTGAACCAGTTACATTAGTCAATATACCAGAGGAGCTTGCAATCTAATGCCAGCCTCAAAATTGTTCTAAAAGTAAGGACAGATGCTGCACAGAGCCAAAAATTGGAAGCTCAATGTAACTAAGTTTAGAGGTGTTAGCTTTGTTACATTGTTATATTGTAACTGCAGAAGATCTGTATATTGTTTGTTGTTTTTGTTTTTAACGGAAAGTGTGTTGCCACTATTCCTTGTAAGGTATAGCTATGGCAATATTTTCATTTTGGATAAAGTGGGGAATGGTTAAAACCCTAGTCAGGTTTTTTTGCCATTCATGTCCTATTAGGGAAATTTTCCCTCTTGTCTCTAAAGTGAGACTGAAGCTGGTGAGAGTCCAAAGAAAGGCAACAAAAATATTAATAAGGGGACTGGAGGACCTCAATTATGAAAAACAACTATAAGCACTAAATGTATTCTCACTGGAGAAGACACGCTTGGGAGGGAACATGATAACAATTTACAAATATCTCGATGGTTAACCCAGTGTAGGAAAAAAATATTTTGGGAGTTTAAGAGGACATGGGGCAACCCAATGAGTTAGGAGGAGAAGCTGTTTAACTGTTTAACTTTAAACTGCGCAGGGGAGTTATCACTGTCTGGGCAATAAGGATGTAGATTTCTCTTCCACAATTGGTGGTGTCAGCAGGGAGTATTGATATTTTTAAAACACTCTTGGACTTGCATCTTAAAGAACACAACATACAGGGTTATGGGAAAAAAATGTTAACACTGACACATGTACACCTACACAGGTTGAACTGGATGGACTATTTACTTTATTCAACCTAACCTACCTACTATGTCACTATGCGAGGGAAATTTGCCACTGAAACAAGTTCCCCCCTGGAAGATTTCACATTTGTTCACATTTTTTGGTGACAGCTTGCTTGTTCACGCCATGTCCGTTAAGCTTTTTTTTTCTGTACACCACTGTACATGTATTGTTTTAACAGGGCAAATAGCGCAATAGCATGAACAAGTCCATAGAATAATGGATTTTCCATCACTTTAAATTTTAGTTGCAATGGTCAGAGAGATGGTAAGTCTCCCCAGTGGAAACACAGACAGCGATAAAAACCTGACAGGGTTTCTAAACCCTTTCCACTCTTTCCAAAAGTAAAAAAAAATGGTTTCTCTTTAGATGCACTTTGAGCCAGAAGAAAATTAAAACTTTCTTCTAGTTTACAAAACAATGTCTGTCTACTGCATACTAAAGCCAGTTATAACTCTTCATTTACTCTATAATGCCCCGTACACACGGTCGGATTTTCCAACGGAAAATGTGTGATAGGACCTTGTTGTCGGAAATTCCGACCGTGTGTAGGCTCCATCACACATTTTCCTTCGGATTTTCCGACACACAAAGTTTGAGAGCAGGATATAAAATTTTCCGACAACAAAATCCGTTGTCGGAAATTCCGATCGTGTGTACACAAATCCGACGGACAAAGTGCCACGCATGCTCAGAATAAATTAAGAAATGAAAGCTATTGGCCACTGCCCTGTTTATAGTCCCGACGTACGTGTTTTACGTCACCACGTTTAGAACGATCGGATTTTCCGACAACTTTGTGTGACCGTGTGTATGCAAGACAAGTTTGAGCCAACATCCGTCGGAAAAAATCCTAGGATTTTGTTGTCGGAATGTCCGAACAAAGTCCGACCGTGTGTACGTGGCATAACACGTCTAGTATCCTTGAACTATGAACACTTACAAGCAATACTGAGTGTGCTAAACTATGTTTTTAAGACTAGATAATTGTTAATATTTCACCCTAAGCGGATATGCTATTTTTGCAGGCTGTTGTGAAGTTATAGACATGTTCTTTGCTTGGCCATAGCAGTAATATGGAGATTTTCTTAATTAAATGAGAGCAGCTTATTGAGAGTATGGATAATGGCAAACATTGATTTGTGCTGTTATTAGAGTAGAATTCATGTTACGAATATAGTTTTTCATTTTGCTATGGTGATATTTTTGCAGTAATTAAACTTTCAAAAAATTTCAAAGCGTTAATTAGATCTCAGTTCTAATGTGATTTTCTTTCATTGCTCAAAATGAAAAACCTAATTAGCATAGGGTGAAGTAACAGTTACATCTAGCATATTCACATATTTTAGTTGGGGGGATATTTGTTGTATGCTCACATTAATTTAGAGGCTTAAAGTATGAAAATCAGTATGATCTTGTAATATATGGCAGAGCAAGAATAATTTACATAGACAAATAATTTATTCAGATGACAAACTAAGCATCAAATCAAAGCATTCACAAAGCTTTGTTTCATAGATATCTTATTTGTACCTGCACCTTTGAATATTTGACTTCTGACAGCAAATATGGACAGCAAATTATTGCAGTGCAGATTGTCTACATTATACTGTACAACATCTAGTTTGTTGAGTGCTTCATGACCAGATGTAAATGATCTTCCCCAATTTTTCTTGATAACTTTTGTTTCCTATTTTACTTTTCAAAGCAACAGGCTTGTCTCCCATTGCTTATACCCTAGTTTGTTGTGTGCTTCATGACCAGATGTAAATGGTCTTCCCCAATTTTTCTTGATAACTCTTTTTCTTGTTTTACTTTTCAAAGCAACAGGCTTGTCTCCCGTTGTCTACACCCAGCAAATATTAAAGTGTCTGTCAAAAGAATAAAAAACTTAAAGTGGTTCTAAAGTCTAGACATTTTCTACCCTAATGCATTCCTGCATTAAGGTAAAAAAAAAATCTCAGTCTTTGTATTGCCCCCTCACCTCTGTTTCCTAAGTCTTCTCTGGATCCAGTGTTGTGCCCATCTACAGCAGCACTGGTATCTCTGTCTCTACTCACAGTCTCTTGGCTCCAGCTGTTATCAATCAAATCCTGTGAGGAGGGGGCAAGGGGGAGAGCTAAGATGCACTGTATGTGTCAATGGACAAACACACCCTGGCTTTGGAGTGAGCCCTCAGATGTGCCAGCATAGGAAGGGGCTACCTATGGTGACACACAGAGGAGAGGAGGAACCAAGAGCATTGCACGGTGCAGGTATGTATACCATGATTATTATGGTATTTAAAAAAAATAATTCCCATTACAATCACTTTATCACGGTATAATACTAACCATTATTCATATGACCAAACTAAAAATCTAACTAAGCATTCACAAAGCTTTGTTTCATATAAATCATATTTGTACCTGCACCTGTGAATATTTAAATTCTGATAGCAAATATGGACAGAAAATTATTGCAGTGCAGATTGTTTACATTATACTTTACAACATTTAGTTTGTTGAGTGCTTCATGACCACATGTAGATGATCTTCCCCAATTTTTCTTGATAACCTTTGTTTCCTATTTTACTTTTCAAAGCAACAGGCTTGTCTCCTGTTGCCTATGCCCAGCACATATTAAAGTGTCTGTCAAAAGAATAAAAACTTAAAGTGGTTCTAAGGTCTAGATATTTTTTTACCCTAATGCATTCCCTGCATTAAGGGAAAAAATGTGTCAGTAATAGTAGTTTTATACTTACCTAAGTCTTCTCTTGATCCAGTGCTGTGCCCGTCTACAGCATCACTGGTCTTTCTGTCTCTACTCACAGGCTATTGGCTCCAGCTGCTATCAATCAAATCCTGTGAGGGGGGGCAGGGCTGAGATGCACTGTGTGTGTCAATGGACACACACACACCCTGGAGCAAGCCCACAGATGTGCCAGCATAGGAAGGGGATACCTATGGTGACACACAGAGAAGAGGAGGAACCAAGATCATTACACAGTGCAGGTAAGTATACCATGTTTATTATTTTATTTAACCGCTTGCTGACCAGCCGCTGTCATTATGTGGCAACAGGTCGGCTCCTCTGTGCAAATCGCCGTAAGTGTACGGCGGCTCGTGCAGACGATGTCCACCAGCGGCCCGCGATTGCCTAGTACAGAGGTAGAATGGAGATCTGCCTTTGTAAACAAGGCGAATCCCCATTCTGACAGGAGACATGACAGAGATGTACTGTTCCCAGTGATCGAGAACAGTGATCTCTGTCGTGTCCCTGCCAGCCCATCCCCCCTACAGTAAGAACACACCTAGAGAACACAGTTAACCCCTTGATCGTCCCCTGTGTTAACCCATTCCCTGCCAGGGTCATTTTTACATTGATTAGTGCATTTTTATAGCGCTGATCAATGTAATAATGTCACTGTTTCCCAAAAAGTGTAATTTGGGGTCAGATTTGACCACAATGTCGCAGTCCCACTAAAAATCTCAGATCACCGCCAGTACTAGTAAAAACGATAAAAAAAAATAAATAAAAGTGCCTAAATCTATCCCATAGTTTGTAGACGCGCTAAGGTTGGTACAAACCAATCAATATATGTCTATTGCAATTTTTTTTACCAAAAATATGTAGAAGAATATATATCGACCTAAACTGATTAATAAATTTGTTTGTTATATATTTATTTTGGATATGTATTATAGCAAAAAGTACAACTTTTTTTAATTTCAAAATTGTCACTCTTTGTTTATAGCGCAAAGAATTTAAACAGCAGAGGTGATCAAATACCACCAAAAGAAAGCTCTATTTGTGGGAAAAAGGACGTCAATTTTGTTTGGGTACAACGCCGCACAGCCGTGCAATTGTCAGTTAAAATGTTGCAGTGCCGTATAGCAAAAAATGGCCTGGTCATTAACTACTTCAATACAGGGCACTTACACCCCCTTCCTGCCCAAGCCAATTTTCAGCTTTCAGCGCTGTCGCTGTTTAAATGACAATTGCACGGTCATGCTATACTGTACCCTAACAGAATTTTTATCATTTTGTTCCCACAAATAGAGCTTTCTTTTAGTGGTATTTGATCATCTCTGTGTTTTTATTTTTTGCTAAACAAATAAAGGTAGACCTAAAATTTTGAAAAAAAAAAAGGTTTTTTTTTCTCCGTCAGAGGCTCTTTACTGAGATCGGTGTATCGGGGTGTCAGAATGACACACCGCACCACCGATCACCGCTATGCACGCTGCCACGGGCACGCGAGAGTGGCCGTTCTGGGTGTCGTTACATGGCGTCCACCCAGAACGAGAGCCACGTGGCGGGGTGGGCGGCAAGTGGTTAAGGGGCAAATCCTTCCGGGGCTGAAGTGGTTAAAAAAAAAACATTTCCCTTTATAATCACTTTATCAAGGTATAATTTTAACCATCATAGCAGGTGGTAACTTCTATCTATCTTGGTTCTGCACCCTACATTTTTTAGGTTTTGTAGTCAAGCTAAACATATTATACATCATTTTTCCTAGGACATATAGGGCTTTAATTTGCTAACAGAATTGTATTTTATAGATCCTAATTAGGAAGAAATAGTTACAAATATGAAAAATATGTATTTTCCCACAACTTTTACTAATTCCAATTGTATGGTTCTACCCGCCAGATGTAACTACGAAGTGCAATGGGAGACACAGGTGTGTTGGATGCTCAAGATTTATCCACAGTAGTTCTTCTAGAAAACAAATAAAGGATTACCTATTACTTGACAATAGGAAAGATTTAAAAGGGAAACACGATCTAACACTCCAGTTTGTGTGTGTCAGAAGATTCTTTGGTCATCATAACTTTTCAAAACAGTAAAGATAGACATCACTGCCCACATAGAGATGAGTGCTTGCTGTTACATGTTTAATCTGGCAGCAGAACCACTTTGAAATTGCTTCAACTTAAGGAATATTATAACAGTAACCATCAGTGAACGTCTTCCAAGTCTGTTAGAGCAACACCCTTTTTAGGAATAAAGCCTGATAAAGAAAATTAATATGGTTTGATTTACTAAAGGCAAATAAACTGCGCAATTTGCTAGGTAATTATCACTTTGCCAGGGAATTTACCCTTAGCCTAGTAAATGTGATAAAA
This sequence comes from Aquarana catesbeiana, assembly GCF_042186555.1. Lineage (NCBI taxonomy): Eukaryota > Metazoa > Chordata > Amphibia > Anura > Ranidae > Aquarana > Aquarana catesbeiana. The sequence continues at coordinate 640,406,921 of NC_133324.1, forward strand.
ATTCACTTTACAAAGAAGACTCTATGTACAGTGAAATATATAAATTTGAAGAAGTTATGGATATCTTTCTTGTATACAGTCGGGAAAGAAACAGCTTTAAACAAAAAAGGAAGGTTTCCCCACATTGGGGTTTTTAGGCAGCACAAAAACAAATGTAGTCAATGTTGTATGAAAAAATATAACACTTTTATTGGATAATAATATATATCATCAGAGTTAAAAACAATGAGCTCCAGTGGGAATTATTTAAAAGAATAATTGGCTGAACATACAAAAGCAGACATTAGTTCATAGCAATACTTTATATCATGAACATTAAACCTGACGCGTTTCAACCCCTATAATTAGGGTCTTCTTCAGAGGATCAGTCTGCTGGGGAGAACATGAAAGTGGAGTTGATATACATATACATGTTCCATTCATATAAATATAATATGAGCTACATTGATTGTGCGATACATCAGTACAGTATAGTTACCAAGTAAAAGTATGTCCAACGAAAAACACAAGTTCCCACATGGAGATCCCTTTAAAAATTATATTGCTTTGTCCTCTTCTCCAGAGGGGGATTCCAGCCTCCTCTACCGCCGCCACAGCCCAGACCAGGATAGTGAGAAACAACGTGGCTTACGAGAGGTCACACTTTTGAGCACCGCCCGCCAGAGCAGACAACCAACCGGAAAGCATCAAATTACCTGTGATAAAGATTTGCAAGGAAAAAATAATAACTAAAAAACCCATATGTGGGTAATTAGGTTTGATCTTTGGGCTAACAGGGCCTCTAAGAAAACAAGGGCATTATAGGTATGATATATATGGCCCAAACCAACAGGGGAGTTCTGAACCATATTTTTCTGGTGTATGTTTGAAAAGGATTACCATATAAAAAAAAACAAATATGGTGAAAGCGATAGATATTGTATCTGTGCTAGAAAAAGAAATGGTAGTGGCAAAGTAAGGGGAGTAAGAAAAAGTGAGATAAAGCATACAATCTAGGTGTGGTAGGATGTGAAAAAGAGCCTTTTAAGGTGCAAGCTAATGCCACTCACTGGCATTAGCTTGCACCTTACATGCTCTTTTTCACATCCTACCACACCTAGATTGTATGCATTATCTCACTTTTTCTTACTCCCCTTACTTTGCCACTACCATTTCTTTTTCTAGCACAGATACAATATCTATCGCTTTTACCATATTTGTTTTTTTTATATGGTAATCCTTTTCAAACATACACCAGAAAAATATGGTTCAGAACTCCCCTGTTGGTTTGGGCCATATATATCATACCTATAATGCCCTTGTTTTCTTAGAGGCCCTGTTAGCCCAAAGATCAAACCTAATTACCCACATATGGGTTTTTTAGTTATTATTTTTTCCTTGCAAATCTTTATCACAGGTAATTTGATGCTTTCCGGTTGGTTGTCTGCTCTGGCGGGCGGTGCTCAAAAGTGTGACCTCTCGTAAGCCACGTTGTTTCTCACTATCCTGGTCTGGGCTGTGGCGGCGGTAGAGGAGGCTGGAATCCCCCTCTGGAGAAGAGGACAAAGCAATATAATTTTTAAAGGGATCTCCATGTGGGAACTTGTGTTTTTCGTTGGACATACTTTTACTTGGTAACTATACTGTACTGATGTATCGCACAATCAATGTAGCTCATATTATATTTATATGAATGGAACATGTATATGTATATCAACTCCACTTTCATGTTCTCCCCAGCAGACTGATCCTCTGAAGAAGACCCTAATTATAGGGGTTGAAACGCGTCAGGTTTAATGTTCATGATATAAAGTATTGCTATGAACTAATGTCTGCTTTTGTATGTTCAGCCAATTATTCTTTTAAATAATTCCCACTGGAGCTCATTGTTTTTAACTCTGATGATATATATTATTATCCAATAAAAGTGTTATATTTTTTCATACAACATTGACTACATTTGTTTTTGTGCTGCCTAAAAACCCCAATGTGGGGAAACCTTCATTTTTTGTTCTAAGTTTTAAGGGGTGAGCAGCAATCCTCTTTTCCCCTCCCTATTGTCCCCTCCATTTTTTAGAAACAGCTTTAAAAACCTCATAGTAGAATAAAAAAGAGTCAGAAAAAAAGTATTTTTTAGTATTGCGTCACACCTATTGAATAACTTTCCTCTTACTTCCTCTGTCATCAAGATTGAAGTTGAGGGAAAAATCAACCTGAGAGAATACAAACAAACAACAAAAAGTTTAGTATTCCACTGCAAGCACCATTGACATCTACAGCCAACACAATTATTTCTAAGTGGAACTGTACCCATAACCACTTGATAAAAAATAATTTTCTTTAGCAAGGAAAATACATTCCACATTAACAATGTTGCTACAAAATTAGTGTGTGCTGTAAACTGCCTCCAGCATTGCCCCTGTTTCTTCTTGCCGGAGGCTCAAACTCCCAGCAGTAAATCATGAAGCAGAACTAAAACCATTTATTTAACGGTTTCAAAAAACAGCTACATTCCTGGATTGCTGGGATTGCTGCCTGTCACATTTGCTTGTATCCTCAACAAAACTGTCAAGCCATCAAATGGCTGGTGTCATTACTAGGGATGGGTGAATGGTTCGCCCCGAGCATAAGTTCAGGCCGAACTTTGGTTGTTCGGCCATTCAGCGAACAACGAACATTATGCTGTATTCACGGCAAATTCGAAAGCCGCGGAACACCATTAAAGTCTAAGGGACACTAACATGAAAAACCAAAAGTGCTCATTTTAAAGGCTTATATGCAAGTTATTGTCATAAAAAGTGTTTGTGGACCTTTGTCCTGCCCCAGGGGACATGTATCAATGCAAAAAATTTTTTTTAAAACGTCCATTTTTTCAGGAGCAGTGATTTTTTTAATGCTTAAAATGAAACAATAAAAATGAAATATTCCTTTAAATATCATGCCTGGGGGGTGTCTATAGTATACCTGTAAAGTGGCACATTTTTCCCGTGTTTAGAACAGTACCGCAGCAAAATGACATTACTAAAGGAAAAATTGTAAGTTAAAACTGATCGTGGCTGTAATGAATTGTCTAGTCTCGGCAATATAGATAAAACTCATTGAAAAAAATGGCATGGGTTCTCCCCCAGGCCATTACCAGGCCCTTTGGGTCTGCTATGAATATTAAGGGGAGCCCCAAGCCAAAAATTTTAAATAAAATTGCGTGGGGGTCCCCCCAAAATCCATACCAGGCCCTTCAGGTCTTGTATGGAAATGAAGGGGAACCCTGCACCAAATTTAAAAAAAAATGGTTTAGGGGCCCCCCAAAATCCATACCAGACCCTTATCCGAGCATGCAACCTGGCAGGCCACAAGAAAAGAGGGGGGATGAGAGAGCGCCCCCCCTGAACCATACCAGGCCACATGCCCTCAACATGGGGAGGGTGATTTGGGGTCAGACCCCAAAGCCCCTTGTTTCCATGTTGATGGGGACAAGGCCCTCATCCCCAAAACAAGGGGCTTATCAGAATCTGGAGGCCCCCTTTAACAAGGGGACCCCTAGATCCCCCCCATGTGAATTAGTAATGGGGTATATTGTACCGCGACCATTTCACAAAAAAAGTGTCAAAGATTGTAAAAAAGACAAGAGACAGCTTGGGACAAGTCCTTTATTAAAAATAAAAAAATTAAAATGTCCAGTGATGTAAATTCACGCAGCCCGATGGACCGAAAAAGAAATAAAAAAAAGCAGCAACAGTTGAGTCCCGCTGAGTGATGCTTCTTCTTGGTGACATGGTGACAGCTGTTATATAGCTGAAGGCAGGGCCACCCTATGATGTAAACGGGTGTCCCTGCCCCCCTCTGACAGGGAATTATTTAGCCAAATAAGACTATAGCCATGTTGAACTGTCTCATAAAACCAGTTGGAAATGTAATTGTACAAACATGCAATTTAAAAATATGAAAAAATTGTTTGTTACAAGCTATAAGAAACAAATGTTTTTTTCTACTATTTATATTAAATCAGCAAATGAAGCATACCGGAAAACTAAACTCCTCAAACATGTAAAGTAGAATTGTATTACATTGACAGTAACATCTTTTTAGAAATTGAGTCTAAGTGCATGGATTGGGCATGTCTTGATTTTGTTTTAAGGAACATTCAGTGATAGCAATGCTTCATTTAGTGCATATGTATGGAAACACTTATGCAGCTGTTTAACTCTTACAATATTCCATTTAAAGTAAACACAAAGTAAAAAGAAATTTCCAAAAATTTTCTACCATTATATGCGATACATGTACAGGTACCAAAACAAAAGGGAAACCTATATAACATATAAGCAGCTGCAAACACACCATGAGATATTGTCATAGTGAGTAATGTTAAAAAAAGAGTGTTGGGCTATATCAAAACAAATAACCATAAATATAAGTGTCCTTGTAAGAGAAAAAAATATGGTGAAAACAAAATGTTCCTTCGTGAAAGAGCATTTTGAAAGAGCATTTTGTGTTTTTATTTGAAGGACTGTTTTCACTGTATATTTTTCTCTGTGGTTATTTATTTATGATTATTTGATATGATATCGTGCAACACTTTTTTGTGAATACATGTACAGGTGCTTATCCATTAGTTTAGTTACCCATATTCTCCACAAAATCACTGTCCTGTGATATGTACATTTTAATATAGCTCCCCTTATCTGATTAAAAAAAAAATAATGCAGGATCCCTTTTTGAGAGCCTGCTTATGCCCTATCAAATACCCAATCACATTGAAGGACCAATAGTAAAGCTTAAAATATGGGATGGGTTGGGGTCAGTCTCCTGGGAAGCTAGGCTAATGGTTGCTTACTAGAACACTCTGGGATCTGCAGCATCCGGAGTACCAAACTGGATAACTGTCCTTGCGTGCAAACACCATATGCCAGTGGTGGTTTAGGTCAGTTCTTCAAGTGCTTGTTCACCTAAAACAGGATTTAGTACCTAAAAAACGTTCTTGGACTTACAGAAGTTTAAGTAGATTATTTTCATTCTGTCTACCATTATACAGATTAATGTTAGAACTTAATACAGTATTCACCTTGGGCTCAGTCATGATGAATAATTATCTGCAGTATCTGGGCAAAGAACAGTGGTAAAAATGCTGACTTTGCAGCTTCCAGCCAATGTTTTTAAGATTTAAATGAAAAGCGCCAAAACCACTGGACTTTTTATACTTATTATTTGACAACGGCTACAGTTTAAAAAGTAAAATCAATTTCTGTGGTGTCGCTTATACAGTATATCTTATTTGCAATGCCCTTGTTTTATTTTAAAAACAAAGCTCAATCCCTAATGTGCATGCTTGTTTTATTTCATTGCAGTATGTTAGATATTACAGTATGTATACATAGAGGCATCATTATTATCTCACTTAAGCTGCAGCTTGAAGTTTTCTAATATGGAATACACTATTGAAATGGCTAGCATTTTTAATCTAATACAATATAGACAGAATATAATTATGTTAAATTGTGGGCTTACACTGCAATTTCCTCAGTCACACAAACTGTATTTTACTGTAAGGTATTAATAGCTAATATATAACACACAATGTAGTACTATATATAGCACCGACCACTGTGTATGGCACTGTAGAACTGCATATAGCATGATACTGAAAGCACACTACACTAACCTGTCTTTCTTTTCAACCACGGTCAGCTGTTTCTCACTTGCACTAAATCCACCAACACACTGACAAAGGGCTGCTGGGAAAGCAGCCTTTTATACTGTGTGGGCTACAAGTTTATTGTGAACCAACATTGTTTAGGTGCATGACTTTGGTCCCTAGTAGTCATGTATCCTGGCATCTCAGACAGACGTAGAGGGGAATGCAGCTACCTCTGATATATGATGATATAGAAAATCTCTAGCACTTCAACTTCTGAATGCAGCTAAATGCCCCATTCCACATTCATGGAAAAAAATAGGGCTCCTATGGTGGAAGGGTTCACTAAGATCTATGACATAATGGAAAATGAAAAACAGACATATCAACATCAGGATCAGTATGATATTTTAGATATCATTTGAGCAATTTGGTGATACTTCAAATCAACAGAAAAATCTGGGAAGTCTGTACCCCAAGAATTACTTCACAACCTGATTCACATGTAGCTGAAAGAAAGAAACTATAGGGGACAGGGATAAACAGTGGGCAGCCTATGTCTGTTTGCATGACTGTTTTTTAGGTGTAAAAGAAGAAGGATTTGCGGGCAGGTGATAAGGGTTTTGGAGAGAAACTTGTTAGGAGAAGGACTAGCCCTAACTATACATAAAAGCCAAGTGTTACATGCAGTAACTATTTATCTAGCACATGTTTGAATTGCCTATGTTGTGTATGGACTGTGTAGAGATGTTGTGTATGGACTCTTAGCATATGATTATTCTAGATCTTACAATGTATTAAGTACAGTAACTTGTTTGAATGCCCATGAAATTTAAATATTTTCACTGTCCTTTCATCTGCATTATTATAGAAATACTGTAAAAAATTCCAATAAGATATTTAGCTGTAGGGCTTTAGATTAGATGTGGCCTGGGACAATAACATATATGTATAACAAAACTTTTTTTTAAATTACAGATAGAGAAGAGAAGGGTTAGATCCCCTTGTTAAGTTTTTTTATTGTTGTCTTTGTCCCCTATAGTTGAATTAACCAATTAACCCTATTTCTACTGATGACCATTGGCATCATAAATTGATGATAATTCCAGAATTGTTGTTAACAGAGAAAAATTATGCTCACTTTTTTTCCCTTCCTGTGGTGTTTCTATGACAGGAAGAAATGAGGAATCTGGGGGCTTGGTCTGGCCGATTAGACACGTGTGCATGTGGCGCTACTGAGTGTCTCCTATCTAACCCAGCTTATCTAGCTCCATTCATTACATACTGCTCCCATCCAAGAAGCGTACAGCTAAGCGGAACACGAAGAACACAAAACCGACTCCAGTTGCTCCATCCATGGGTGAAATGCAGCAGTTCATCCAGCTCTCCCAGTCGGGCTCCATGGAGTTTAAGATGGCAGACGCACATGCCTTGCACTCCACAGGCCTTGACCCTCTCGCCTATCCTGCCTCCCCTGCAGAGTCCTTGACCCCAGAGATCTACCCTAACATCTCACCAGCAATCCTGTTGGACCCGCGGAAATCACCGCACTTGCCCCTGACTTACAGAGCAGATGCGGAGCTGAAATCTATCCTTCAGGCTCTCCCGCCGAAAGCCGACACTGAGGCCCTGATAGGGCACGTGGAAGCTACACATAGAAAGGAACTCTGCACCATTAAACAGGATGTTCAAACATACTCTAGAGACACTCCTGGAGTTCACAGAAGGACAGCTGATACTGAGTGGGGACACCTTCTCAGGTTTCTCTTTGGTCCCGCCAGCTTCCAGGAATTGGATAGCTAACTCTCTACACAAAGCCCAGCTGGTTGATGTATGGCACCTATAGCGTTCAGGCGAGCAAGATTATACGTTCTACTCCTCCCCACATAAGATCTACACCAGGATAGACTATTTCTTGATTCCTCATGGCCAGCTACATTCAGTGTCCGATTCTACAATCCGTCACATAACGAGTCTCGCCACAAGTATGCCCCCTCTCACGCATTAGAGATGGAGCTTGGGTTGCCACGTAAACAGATCACAGATTTACTACACTATAAGGCCAACGCAGCATTACAATTCTGTCGTAGAACGAACTATGAGGCAGGGGACAAATGTGGGAAGGCCTTGGCTAGGATGGTCAGGGAACACAAGCTAGCAGCTTACATCCCCAAATTATTAACTCCACCAGTCAGAAAGCTATGCTACCCACACAAATCTCAAAGGAGTGCAGAACGTTTCTACTCCACCCTTTACAAACCTACCGAACAGGATACCTCCCCATGCTAACGTTGAGGACTATATAATGACTTCTCAACTCCTGTCCCTTATCATAGAGATTCAGGAAGAACTGGATTCCCCAATAACTCTAGAGGAACTCTAGCTAGCTGTTGGAGCCATGAAACCAGATAAAGCCCCGGGCCCGAATGGCTATACTATAAAATATTATAAAATCCTCCTTCCATTAATAGGCCCACGTTTGGTGGCATTTTTTAATGCACTTGGATCCAATGCCATTTTCCCTAGAGACATTTTGAGGGCTCATATTTTGCTAATCCACAAAGAAGGTAAGGACCCTACCTCTTGTGGGAGCTACAGGCCCATTTCACTTTTAAATATTGACTTGAAACTGTTCTGTAAGATCTTGGCTACCTGGTTGGCACAGCACCTCCAGAAATTGGTCCATCTTGATCAGGTTTATCCCCGCTAGGGAGGCAAGAGATAACACCATCAAAGTACTCAACTTCCTCCATGTAGGAACCTCTAAGGGTGCCCTGTGTGTTTTCTTAAGCACCGATGCCAAAAAGGCATTCGACTGAGTGAATTGGAACTTTATGCTTTCAGTGCTCCGCCACTTTGGTCTTGGGGAGAGGATGCTTGGCTGGATAGGCAAGATCTACTCTAACCCAACAGCTCAAGTGAAAGCAAATAGCCTGCTCTCTGACCCCTTCCCCATTGGTAATGGGACGAGGCAAGGGTTCCCTCTATCACCCCTTCTCTTTGCCCTATCTTTAGAACCGTTTCTATGTAAAATCAGATTGAATCCAGACATACAAGGACTATCGGTGGGTGACTCTCAGTGCAAAATATCAGCCTATGTAGATGACCTACTCTTCTCTTTGACAAACCCCACGGTATCACTGCCAAACCTCCTTCAGGAATTTGATATATACATACCCTTTCAAACTTGAAAATCTATTTTTCTAAATCTAAGGTCATGGGACTCGCAATTCCCCCCACACCCTTTAACCACTTGCCTACCGGGCACTTACACCCCTTTCCTGCCCAAGCCATTTTTCAGCTTTCAGCGCTGTCGCACTTTGAATGACAATTGCGCGGTCATGCTACACTGTACCCAAATAGAGTTTCTTTTGGTGGTATTTAATCACTGCTGGGTTTTTTATTTTTTACAAAAAAAGACCAGAAATTTGGAAAAAATAATGTTTTTTACTTTTTTCTGTCAGTAAATTTCGTAACTAAGTAATTTTTCGCCTTCACTGATGTGCGCTGATGAGGCGGCACTGATTGGGACTGATAGGCTGACCTGGTGGTCATTGATGAGGTGGCATTTATGAGCACTGATGAGGCGGCACTTATGGACACTAATTAAGTGGCACTGATGAGGAGGCACTAATATGCCGCACTTATGGGCACTGATAGATGGCATTGATGAGCACTGATAGGCAGCACTGATGGGCACTAATAGGAAGCACTGGTGGGCACTGATAGGTGGCACTGGTGGGCGGTACTGATGGGCACTGATGGGTGACGACACTGATAGGTATTATTGATGGGCATTGATTGACAGCAGTAATGGGCATTGATGGGTAGCACTGATAGGCGGCACTGATTGCCAGCACTGACTGGCATCGCTGATGGGCACTGATTGGTGGCACTTGTGGGCAGTGGTGGGCACTGATTGCTGCCACTGCTGGGCACTGATAGCTGGCATTGGTGGGCAATGGTGGGCACTGATTTGTGACACTATATTGCAATATTGTAATCAGGGCACTGATGAGCAGTGCTCGGATTACATTCCTAGATGTCCCCCTGCGTGGAGATGCCGCTGATCGGCTCTCTTTGCCACACACTCTGTCAGTGTGAGGCGAGGAGAGCCGATTACCGGCACTTCCTTGTTTACATGTGACTGGCTGTGATTGAACACAGCTCACCACATGGTTAAAGAAACGTGGACGCAGCTCTTTACAGTTAAAACCCGTATTCTTCAAGAGAACTGGTGAAGTACCTTTATCTGTTCCAGGCTTTGCCCATACAGATACCACTTTCTTTTTTTAAGTGAGTACAAGCCCTCTTCACCCGCTTTGTTTGGGCTCACAAAAAACCGCCTTCTTCGGACCCAAATGTCTCTACCAAAACAAAACGGGGGGGCTGGCATTGCCAGACATCTGGAAATATTATCAGCCTATCAGGCTATCCATCTGGGCCATGTGCTTGATTGGCAGCGCCATGCGATATCCAAACTTTGGGTACAAATAGAACAAACTCAAACCAAAATACCCTTGAAGAGTGCTGATAGGGACCACATTAAGGCAAAGCTCCCACGTTGCCCTGTAAGCCTCTCTCACGATGAAAAAATCACCACTATTTCCGATATTCTGGCACCCAAAATTTTCACCAGGCCTTCAACCTGCTGAATTCATATGCTTGTGTGACTCAGGCTATGACCATGCCTCTATGTTTGTTACTGCGGGGCAGTGGCCATCCATCCTGGCGTTAACCAACATGGCGGGCCCCTACCAACTTGCAATTGCACCACTTCCTGCACTCTATCCCTGACCCTCAGAGTTTCTCTCATCAACTGATGACCTTTGAAAAGTATTGTTAGGGGACTGAGCCTTTACCCCAAGTTCTCTCCAAAGCATATTCCCTATTGAACACACCCTCGGAACAGCCACATCTAGCCTGTCTGGAGAGATGGGAGACAGATCTCAGCCGCAAGTTCTCTGCAACACAAAAACAGTTCATCAACAGATTTGCCCTTAAATCATCCCTGTGTACCAAAATACAGGAAATGAATTTCAAAATTTTGACCAGATGGTACCTCACGCCCTCTGGACTACACACTTCAGACTGTTGTTGGCGTTGTCAGGGGGACGAGGGGTCACTGCTGCATATCTTCTGGTCTTACCCTAGATTGGGGAATTTCTGGGGAGATGTCCGTCACATTATACAGAAATTCACAGAATTCAAGATACCAGATAATGCAGCATTCTTCCTATTACATCTCTCAAAAATCCCTGCTAAGGCCTACAAAAAATCTATTGTACGGCACTTGCTAAACACTGCTAAGTCCTGTATACCTCTTAACTGGAAACAGCAATGCCCAACGACCACTGCGAGTTGGCTACGGAAAGTGGAGGATATAAACAGGATGGAGAATTTGGTCCTTACTGTGCAACATAACCATGAGAAATACACAAAGACCTGGAGCCTTTGGAACATTTTTATTCTCTCCGATGAGGGGAAAACCCTCCTTGGATCATAGATCACTTATGAGCTGCCGCTGCGGTCCTGAGCCATAGTCGTCCCCTTAACTGCTTCCCTTCCCTGCCTCTTCCCTCTCCCCCCTTCCCCCCATTCTGTTCTTTCTGTTTTATTTCTGTCTATATTTTATTCCCTGTTACTACTTAAGAAAAAAGGAAAAAGAGAGTGGGGAGACTCTGTTACCCCTTGGCACTTGCACAATAGTCATGTTAGGCTAGTTACCACTGAGAAAGCTAATCGCAATCTTTATCTTGTTTTGTACCAATGAGTAATATGATAATGCAATGTGTTCAATGATTTATTACGAACTGAACTACATGTTTACAATTTCAACTATCTTCATATTATTGCTGTAATACTGGGGTCTCGCCCTTTAATGGTGTTCAATAAAAATTATATTTGAAAAAAAAAGAAATGAGGAATCTCCCCAATGGAGGCAGACAACAACAAAAAAGAGATTTTAGCTCTTCCCTACTCTATGAAAAATGAAAGAAAAAGCTTTTGGCTATACATACACTTTATTATTAACACCAAATAAAATAAATGCTTTAGACAGAACTTGTGTGCATTGGTGGCAAAAAGTACATTGTGTTTAAAAAAGTAATGACCATGTTTATTCTTTGCTAAATAATAAAAACACCCTAACGCCTGCACTAAGTCTAAAGAAACAAAATGCTTTTGAAAGCAATAATGATAGAGTACCAATAAATACCTTATTTTATAGAGCATTTGTGAGAGAATGGGTAGTGTTGAATGTAGTGGCTGCTACAAATAGCTCTTCATGTACACAATCAAGAAGCTTGTTCAGAACAAAAGCAGTCAGATAGTACAGATGAATCACACAACAGTGATGAGGCTACCCGAGATCCTTTTAAATCTATATTACAGAGAATATTTATTTAATTTTGTAATCTATTTAATATTTAAAGGTGTGTTGTTCTTTGAAGTTTTATTACATTTGATACAATTTCATATGGAAGTTTCCTTTCACAAACACTTTGTGTGTCAGTGTATAATATTTTATTAATGTGATTTTCCTCTACTAGCAAATCAATTAGCTTTGATTCTGACAACTGTTTTTTTATTATCTTTCAGCTTGGCTCATGGAATCCTGTAACTGGTCTGAATGGATCTCTAACAGACAGAAAGCTAGAAAACAACATGCGAGGGGTAGTGCTCCGTGTGGCCACTGTGCTGGTAAGTCTCTTTTGTTATACAAGCTGAACTCCAGGCAGATATAAAAGGCACACAATATTGCAGCTCTATATTATTTAATCAACATTTTTTTCAATGTAACAAGTGTAAGAACCTCAGTTTGACTTAGCATAAGCTTCTTGCAATTCCCTATTCATCAGCACTCAGGCTAAAAGGGAAAGAAGGACTGGGAGCCAAGCAAGTATGCTGCATGCAAATGTGACAAGGAAGATGCCGATAGGAGAAGAGAGTGAAGTAAGCAGAGGGATGACCTCTTCAGTCTGCTGCTACTTTTTTCACTATCCAGTCATAAGGCTGGGGTTGGATAGATTACATCAGTACATTGGTTTAAGCCAGGCAGGTACACGTGGGCCAAATATCAGAAAACATTTGCTGGTTCAAAAATATACAGCAGACATTCAGCCCATATGTATGTCGGTCTGTCTGACAGAAGCCGGCTTCTTTCAGAAGTGCTTGCTGGAAAACCAGCAGCCAACCAACTTCCAATCAGTGCTCTCAGCCAATGGCAGAGAACACTGATCGGAGTGTTCTGGTGGGGGGGGGGGCATCCCTCTGTCAGAACACAACAGCTCAGTGGGGGAGATTGCTGTACTAACTTCACATAGTAAGTTTTTGAAAAAAAACTATACTGTGTACTAGGCTTTACTCTAAGGGGTGCTATCTAGCTGTGCTGCTTGAGGAAGTTATGTAAATCTCAGGGGTGGATGGACATAAATAGACATTCTTTGGGAGGTAAACAGGTTGCATATTTATGTATTTTATTTGTATATGTTGCTGTTTATCAGAAGTGGTTAAATACCGAATATACATTGTATGCTAATGGCAAGAAACCAACGCTTTGGCACAACATTATGGCTAATTACTAAAGGAGTTGTGAATGCTCACTCCAATAAATTGTATGAATTTTTACTTCAATTATGCAATCATGTGCATATAAAATAAGTAAAGAAGAATTTCCTTTTCACTTTTTATATTTATACAATTTATCGAATGAACATTCTCAATTGTTTTAATAATTTAACCTGATAGTACAAACATCCTTACTTAACAGAGGAGCTCAGAATATATTCTATCTGTAAATTCTATCTAATTACTTTGTGGGTAAATACAAATACTATGTGGGATATAGAATACAGTATAAAGGAATTATTTTATCCTAGATATTTTAAAATTTTATCTTAGATAAATAATAAATTACCTCATGCTCCTCTATTTTTCCTATAATGCTGCTACTTCTTGTGAGGGCTTATTTTTAAAAATACCTATGATTACAAAAGTTGTTCATTATCACACAATCGCAAAACAGCTTTTCTAGATTGTCTCAAAATGACCTTCACATCTTATATATTATTTTCAGTCTGAAGATATCTGCCAATGGTTGATCAGGCATCATAACCATAACAATGTGCAAATAATTAGGCCCAAATCCATGTATCATTATATGACAGTTTTATATTTATGGCTGCCTTTGGAATGATGGTTATCCAAGTTAACCTTATTGTTCTCATTTATCTGTGCTCTTGCCAATCCTAATCAAGCAAAGAAAATACAATCAGGTTTATTTAAGGAAATAGAGAATTCTGACTATGAAAAGTTAATTTGAATGTTCACTATACATGTTCATTTAGCTATGTGAGCAAGGTGATGATGTGTTTTATTTACAAGCAAAATTGAATTGCTTTTATATCTTTTGTTTACGGGTATTCAAAGTAAATGTCTTATCTAATAAGCTAAATTAAAATTAACTTTGTAAAACAAACATTCACTATCAGCCTCTTCTAGTTTATAAATCAACCCCGCTAATTATAAAAGATCTACACATATAATATATATATATATATATATAGATATATATATATATATATATATATCTATATATATATATATATATATCTATATATAGATATATATATATATATATATATATATATATATATATATATATATATATATATATATATATATATATATATATATATATCTATATATAGATATATATATATATATTAGAATGCCAATGAGAGGAAAAAGTGTTACAAATATCAAGATGATTCATACAAATGGAGCTGTTTGGCAGTCTGGCTCGCATAAGGACCAGATTCTGTAAAGAGTTGTCATTATCATTTTATTTATTATCATATTAATAATGTATTACTAATACTACTATTGCTGCTTCTACTATGACAAATGAGGATTGATTTATTAAAACTGTACAACCAACCAATCAGGTTTCACTTTCCATTTTATGTAAAAGTATTATATAATATAATAAGAATGTATATAATATAAAAATGTATATAATATAAAATAGTTTCTTCATGTCCATGAATCAGCCACATAGTGGTAGCAGAAGCATACTTTATGTTGTTTATCAAGTTCAAGTTAAAAAACATATCATGGTAATGGCCCAAGTATAGGAAATAGGAAAGTCATCTGTAATACTACTTACATACAAACTGATAAGAACTCACTCCTAACTCTTCACTAGTAAATCTGACTGCTCAACTTAAAAACTGAGACACCAGAAAAATATAACTGTATTGCAAAATGTAAAATACTTGCATACTTTGTAACTGAATCAGATAATCTAGCTACACAAATTGTTTTGGTGAAAAAATACACAAGATTGTACAGAAATGTTTGACAATGTGGTTATTAAAAGGATATTATGCCCGTTTTCAATTATTTATTTTCTCTGGCCACTCTTGATGTGATTATTGGAAAAAAAGAAAGTGTTTTATTATATCCAAATAAATAGATAAATAGATAGATCATTGGATACATAGATAATATATAAGTTCTGTTTAGTTGTGCATTTTAAAGCAGTTATATAGCTTTGTAGAGTGTGTGTAAAAGAATTTATTTGAATTCATGTAGTTATTTTGCCATAGGGATTCCAATAGAGGAGATGAAAACATGTTGTGATTTACACTTGCAGCTCAGCCTGTAAAAACTATTTGTTAGATAAATTTCAGAATGACATGATTGCCTACCATTCCAAAACATGTTTATCACAGCTCATACCTCGACTTCAGCTCCTAGTTTATTTTTCTTATTTCCTTACACAATTACTTCTCCTTTCACTTACTTCCCACACACATTAATAGGTTATTGACTGTGTGTGGATGAAAAGGATTTTAAAAAGTCACTTCTTAATGAAGACTGCTGAGCCCAGTCAATGCAGTGGAATCAAGCCTTCTTTTGCCGATATTAGATCAATGTGGCATTTTCCATTAAATAAAGGTTTTATCAATATAGCTCCATTTCAGAGAGGACAAAAAGCAAATTAGTTTGTTCTATACACATTGATAATACTAATTTATGCCTTTTTAAATTCATCTAAGAAAGGAGAGACAGACCTTGGAAATGTACTGTTGTCTTGCCTTGGTTACATTTCTTTGCTGTCTGTCGCTCTGTAAATGATTTCAACTTGGCATAATTTACTTTTTGCTCCATATAACAGTTTTTGCCACTTCAAACACTTAATTTAGATTAGTTAATACGAAAAAAGTGCATAATTACAATATTGCTTACACAGTTTTGTTTTCCACGTATTCCGTGTAGAGGACAGCTAACTGAAGTTGTAATTTGTCTTGAGTAATGTAGCTCAATGCTATTTAAAAAAAATCTAGTTTTGTAATTTCTTTAATCGTCCATCATTTTTGTAGTTGGTTTGAGCAGTAGCTGTAGTCATACCTAGGACATGTTGTCCACTGTTCTCTTTATTAGCCAGAGAAGGTACGTCTATACTCCTTTAATTTTTTTATTTCACAGATAAGCCCCACCAACTTCCATTTCAATGTCCAAGATTTAATTAGTGGCCAGTTAGGACACTTTCACTGGGCAGCGGAATTGCAGTTAGTAAAGCTAAGCCATGAAGTCAGAGGAGGACAGTTACAAAGTAAAGTACAAAGTACAAACTAAATCAAAAAGTGGCAAAACATCAGATGTTTTTGTTGTGTGCTCTAAGCCAGGATTTATTTTAATAGTTTAAGATTCAGATTGGGTTAAATTTTATTTAAGATTATTTTCATTCATTCATTTATTCTTCTTTATGACAGCACTAAAAGTTTTGATCATGCTTAGTCTTGTTTATTCCAGAGCCTCTATTTGCTCTGCTAGGTATCTTCCTTGTGTATTAGCATTCAGTTGTTATAATTCACTGCAGAGGGGTAGCTTGAATATGAAATATAGAATTTGAAAAAAACTAGGAAAGGTAGGTAATTTATGCTAATGTTCTGTTGTGCTTAAAGCGGAACTTTACCCATAACAACTTAAAAAAAAAACTATGTTCTTTAGCAAGGAACATACATTCTACAATAATAATTATGCTACCAAAATTAGTGTGTGCTATAAATTTCCTTCAGCATTGTCCCTGTTTCTTCTTGCTGGAGGCTGCCATTTTGCTGAAGCCCAAAGCTCCTAAGCGGAAGTAAATCATAAAGCAGAACTAAACCCATTGATTTAACAGCTTCAAAAAGGTTACATTCTTGGAATGCCAGGATTGCTAACTGTTATATTTGCTTGTTCCCTCAACCAAGCTGTCAAACCATCAAATGGCTGGTGTCAAAACTGATCACATGTGCAGCACCATGGAAGTTGTGGATCAAACAGAAGCAGCTTCCATGGCTGTAATAAACAAGATGGTTTAATTCCACTTTAAGGCTGTCAGCAGATCGGCCTCTACAAACTCAGCAGTGCCTAAAAATGCCTAAAATGGAGAGCAACTGAGCATGTACAGAGCAGGGTGAGACAGTGTATTACTGGATTTAAAATTAAAAAAATGACAATAATGTTTTACATAGCTATACCTGCAAAAGGAGCCAGAAGGATCTAGCAGGACTTAATTTTCTGACTAAAGTTACACTTTAATGGAAAAAAAGATTGACACAGTACAGAAAATAGATATAAATAAGATATGCTAAAGCTAGCTGACAATGTTTGTATCATTCTCCCTAACAGCATTATGTCTACTGCAAATTAGAAAGAAAGAAAGTAATGGGTGAAATGCTTTTTTTTTTTTATGAGGAACTCTATACTTTTTAATTGTTAAAATTGAACTAAACCCTTCAAATTAGCAGATTCCCAAAACAGTTACATTCAAGGCATGTTATGAATTAAAAATTAAATTTAATAAAGACCATGTTGAACAATTGCTCAGTATGTGCAAAAATTGTAAAAAATTATTATGGAACCTTCACATTTAAATAAAGTGACAAAGCCGCCTGGAAAAAAATAAAATAAAATGAATGATTAATTGTAAATGTGTACAAAAATTCCCCAAGATATATACTGTTTGTCTACTGCAATAACAAATGCTTAATGGATATTCAATCATAAATTAAGTGAAAATAACAAAGTAGCATCTAAATACAAAATAGCATCCAAAGTTCAATAAGTGCAATCACCACAGATTTCAAATGCGCAAGCAAATCAAATGATAAAAAAAAGTCATTTTATCACCTCCCAAAAAAAAGACATGCTGTGAAGTGACTCAATACATGTGCAGATAAAGATCGCTGGAATCTTCTCTCCCTGGAATCTTTCAGCTAAAAAGTGCACGCCTCCTCTCTCCAATTAGCATTGATAGAAATGTACCATAGTGTTCTTGTGTGTCATGCCCAACCCAAGGGGGAAACAGCATGGGTAAAGTACAGCGAGCACAGCCAGCTCCAACTGCATTCAAAGTCTGAGAGCCTCCACGAGCTGATAGATTCAGCTGAAACATTCCAGGGAGAGGAGACTCCAGCAATCTTTATCTGCACATGTATTGAGTCACTTCACAGTATCTGATTTTTTGGGAGGTGAGAAAAGGACATTTTTATTTATTTTTTGATCATTTGATTGGCTTGCACATTTGCACCTTGCGGGGATTGCACTTATTGAACTTTGGACACTATTTGAACTTTGTATTCTTCACTTCATTTGTGATTGAATGGCCATTCAGCATTTGTTATTGCAGTAGATATATATATATACTGTATATCTTGGGGTATTTTTTTGCACACATTTAAAGTAATCACTCATTTTATGTTATTGATTCTGGGCCGCTTTGTCACTTTATTTAAATTTGAAGGTTCCATAATAATTTTTTACACTTTTTGCACATATGGAGCTTTTTTTCAGCGCGGTCTTTATTAAATTAACATTTATTTTCACATATATTGTGATATAGTACTTGCTTCTGATCCAAACTAATTAGATCCCATATCTGCGGCATGGATTTATTATACATTCATCAATGTTGTGAATGATAACTGTCACATTGTCATCATTATTATTATTATACAGGATTTATATAGCGCAGGCAGTTTATGCAGCACTTTACAACATTAGGGCAGGCAGTACAGTTACAATACAGTTCAATACAGGAGGAATCAGAGAGCCCTGCTCATTAGAGCTTACAATCTAGGAGGGAGGGTCAAGTTATACAAAAGGGTAATAGCTGTGGGGGATGAGCTAATGGAGAAAATAGTGTAGTTGTTAGATGGAGCCAGGATAGGCTTCTCTTAAGAGGAAAGTTTTCAGGGATCGCCTAAAAGTGGATAAATCTGGAGAAAGTCTGACAGATTGGGGTAGGGAATTCCAGAGGATGGGCGAGGCTCGGGAGAAGTCCTGGAGGCGGATATGGGAGGAGGTGATGAGGGAGCTAGAGAGCAGGAGGTCTTGGGAGGAACGAAGAGGGCGATTAGGTAGGTATTTTGATTCTAGGCTAGTGATGTAGCTGGGGGCAGAGTTGTGGATGGCTTTGTAACTTATTGTTAGTATTTTGAATTTAATTCGTTGGGTGAGTGGTAGCCAATGGAGATATTGGTAGAGAGAGAGAGAGGGGTAGCAGACACTGAGCGGTTTGTAAGGTGGATGAGTCTGGCAGCAGCATTCATGATGGACTGAAGGGGGGATAGTCTATTTAAAGGTAAGCCAATGAGGAGGGAGTTGCAGTAGTCGCGGCGAGAGATAACCAGGGAGTGAATCAGGAGCTTTGTGGTCATCATCTACCAATCTGTCAAGCCATCAAATTGCTGATGTCATAAGTGATCAACTCAGCACCATGCCAACTACAGATCTAACAAAGGCTAATATACATTTTTCCTTGAATGATAAGGAGAGGAGGGTTTAGTTCCACTTTAACTTTATATATCATTAATGGTATACATATGTGCATTTAAAACAGGAGAAAAACTCGAAGAATCCTATGCAGCTTGATGCTTGTGAAAATAATTTATGACGTGTCACACAATATTAAAGGTTTGCATAACAAAGAATACATTATGCCAGGTTGAAATCATTTACA
The DNA here is from genome assembly GCF_042186555.1 of Aquarana catesbeiana. Taxonomy (NCBI): domain Eukaryota; kingdom Metazoa; phylum Chordata; class Amphibia; order Anura; family Ranidae; genus Aquarana; species Aquarana catesbeiana. The sequence goes on from NC_133324.1 coordinate 640,426,546, forward strand.
GAGAGTAAAAAGTAAGCAGTGCAACCAAGGCATTTAGATGCTAATACATTTCCAAGGCCTGCCTTTTCTTTGGTAGATTAATTTACAAAAAGGCATACATTAGTATTATCAATTGGATCCTGTCATTTGTTTGACAATGTGAGTCCTTCTGGAAGTAAATACATTCCTGGTTTTCAGTGACAAATGTACAAACAAATCTTGACTTACTAATAAAAAAATCAGAGCAGACATTCTTGAGATGTAATAATATATAGAAACCCCAGTTTCATTAGCAGAAAATTAATTCTTCTCATTTGGAATTCTTGCATCATAAGGCATAACTCTAACCAATGCAAAATAAAGGCCTTTGTGCTATTTTGTATTTGAAACAAGTGTCAGTGCCTTCAGGTTTACCTGTGTACTGCTGTGCTGTAATACAAATGAATACACTCAGTATAGCCTGTGTTATTGTATGTGTCTGCTTTTGGAACTAGTGGTATGGCCGTGTAAGTTTGAATCATCTCATTTTAGTCCTCTCTGATTCAATGAGGTAATTTCTACTTTCCCTTTATGATTCATCTATAGTAGATTTGTGTGCTCATTGTAGTCAGGAATAAAATAATGAGGGTGGCAACTTTAGGTAATTGATTACAACAAAGAACATTCTTAATAGCAAAATGGTATAGAGCAATTATTATTGACTAAGCTGTAATGGGCAGATTTTGCGTACTGCCTGCCATTGGTGTTTGGCAGAAGGCCATATATATCTGAAGAAAATGAGAGGCACATAAGGTCTGGAAATAATAGCCAGAGTTACAAAATTTTATGGACCCTATATCGCAATAGTATGGGGGTATTTACTAAACCTGAAGCACACAGAATCCGGTGCAGCTGTACATAGTAACCAACCAGTTTCTAATTGCAGCTTGTTTAATTAGATTTTGACAATAAAACCTAGAAGCTGACTGGTTACTATATATATATATATATATATATATATATATATATATATATAAAAATACAGGCATATCCTGGGTTACAAACATCCGACTTACATGTACAATAAAAGTCCTGTACTAAACTAGTATCAAAATGGGTTAGGTTCACCAATTCAACAAGGAACTTATTAAATCTGAGAGGAGAGAGAGAGTGTGAAAAGTGCCCAAGTGTAAATCCTCATTTGTATAACTAAGCTTAGTTATAAGCTTTACTGTTAAAAAAAAAAAAAAAAAATTATTTTTTGTACAAATATAATGTATTCTGTAATGTACATGTATGTTTGTCAGGTTTAATTTTGGTATGCAACTGTTTGTACAAGATGGGAATGTCCATTCAAATTATTATAAAGTAATAGATAGATTCATTTTCTTAGCAGGCTTTAAAAAAGTAATTCCACTTTTGTTGAGAAAAAAAAACCACTCCTCTCTGGGTGATCAACGTACATTGCAAGGATTTTGACAAACTTTGCTGCAGATTCCTACCTTTTGTTATTCTATGTCATATGCTGAGTGAAACTGCACTGGATTGATTTTATAATTATCAATCAGCTGCTGCACTTGTTGAGCTCTAATAAATATATGATATCCTTTTGGGAGTATCTTACGAAAAATTATATTTTTGTTGCAGGGGATGCCCAAACTCTAACATGTAACTTAGTGCAGACTTCTGGGAAAATCAGTAAGCCAATCACACAAGCAGGAAATTACATATCTAGTGAGCATTCTATATGCCATCTGTGTATAAATTGCCTCCAGGATGGCATATTGCACTGAAGTTTACAGAAAATTTACGGTGCTACAGACTGAAAAGGAAAGGTCATTTTAAAAAAACATTAAATTACAATATGACTTGTGTAGCAATTCTATACACCATATATATTTTTTTAATTTGCTATTTTTTCCCCCCACCAAAGTGGAATAATATCATATCTCCCTTCAGTATTATTTAGCTGGAAACTGTAAAAGTGTAGATGTCTCTTTACCACTTGTCCCAGTGAGAATGAAAACTAGGTAAAAAAAATAATAAGTATTTTCCCCTGAAATGAGAATACAGATTACAATTTTTTTTTTTACCAAAGTCCAAGTTTTTCCCCACTTGACACAAAACTGGGGGGAAAAAAGATTTGGATGAAGCTCAATTTTAAAATACTGTTTTTTATAATAGAAAAATAGAGTTAAAAAGCCCTGTCAAACAGTAGTGATGTTTAGAATTTTAGAAGTGTTATTAGAGTATTTATGTATTTATTGAGAGCATATATATTTTAGGCTCTTTGAGCAAGAAACCCTTTTTAGATCATGAATCCTTGTGAGCTTCCAGATTTGTTAGGCTAATAAAATAATATGCTAAAAATGAATTGAATAATAAATACTACACAATAATAAAAGTAAATCAGTTTTTCTTAAAATAATGTTAATTCATCATTTTAATTCATGATTCACACAAAACATAGGCTAGCAGAAACACTAATCAATTATGTAAAATACCACAACATTTCTAAAAATACATTTAATTAACTAACATGAAATACTTCACAAACTATGAACTTGAAGGGGTGCACCGGTTTGCATAAAGTGAATTTCATTAATGGCAAATACATATTTATAGATTTGGTAATGAATTTAGAAAGCCTGGGCACTGACACAAACAGATTACTAAGATCTGGGCAAGACCAGTGATAAATTATTTTTCTAGAGCAATTAACATCTTATCTTGCTGAGCGAATGAGAGTTTGTTTACGATTATCACCACATTTTTATATGATTACAGGCAGTGCTTCATGTATTGTGCCATTTTTACACAGCAGTCAAGGAGCTTTTAAAACACTACTCAGCTTGATTTGGAAAAGCTCTTAACAGAGACTGGACCAGCTGAAAGAACCTTTATAAGACACTTTTACAGGTATTATTTATGTGGTACACAGAAATGGCATCATTTTTTGTAGAAAAAAATGAAAAAATGTATATATATATATATATATATATATATATATATTTATATATTTACAGAGAGAGATCCTTAAATAATTGAATTCTGCTTTGATAAAGTTGTCGCTATATTTATAAATGTTCATACTTGTAGACAGATTTACTAAAGGAAATAAACAAGAGCACACATAAACTGTGAGCGTATAATTGGATGGTGTGCCCATATGTGAGTAAACATACGTGAACGTTAACTCTCATGATTAATCTTGACTCAAGAATCTGTCTTACAAAATCTTGTACAGGGATGTGCTATGTGTATGATCTACTTGTTCCTATAATGGTAATTGCACAGACCAAGTATTTCCAAAAAATAAACTGAAATAAAAAGAAAGTGTTGACAAGCTTTCTATGCAATGAGAAACACATGTGCCTATCGTAAGGGCATATTATAAAAAAAACACTATGTTGTAATATAAATAGTCAGTGTGTGTATGAGCATTTATCACTTTAATCTGTATTCCAATCACCAGTGAATGGAATCTTCCAAGCATGTGCACAAATTTTTTTGTACAGTTCACTGAGGCCTTTTATTAAGTATGTTTTTTTACAGCCTTCTTTAATTATAGCCATGCACACTAGATGTGTTTTTTTATATAAATTATGCACATCTGAAATTGCTAACAACACTTAGAAAAATCTAACAACCATACAAAATAATTACATTTTTATTTTAGGCATGCCACAGCTCAGATGGTGTACATTCTAAAGCCAGTTCATACATTGATAGCAGTGAATCTTTCTTAATAGTCATGTAGGTTTACTGTAGTCTGTGCTCAGACATTCACACACAGTATGAATAAGTTCCATTCAATGTGTTATTGTACGTTGGTAAATCAGATCCAATGTTTGAGTCAATGTAATCTTAACCTCTGGAAGGCTTTACCCCCTTTAGGACCAGACCATTTTTTTCAGCACTGCGCTACTTTAACTGACAATTATGTGGTTATGCTACACTGTTCGCCAATTACATTTTAATCATTTTTTTAACACAAATAGAGCTTTCTTTTAGTGGTATTTGATCATCACTGGGTTTTTTATTCTTTATTATATAAACGAAAAAAGACAGAAAGTTTTGAAAAAACTCAATATTTTCTAATTTCTGCTATAAAATGTATCCAGTAAAAAAAAACAAAAAACAAAAAAAAAAACAATTACAATTCTTCATAAATTGGGGCCAAAATGTACTCTGCTACATCGCTTTGGTAATAAAAACTCCTAATAAGTGTATATTAATTGGTTTGTGAGAAAGTTATAGCGTCTACAAACTATGGTATATATACTGGAACTTAAAGCTGTAAACGTTATACTGTAATGGCAGTAATCAACAACTTATGGTGGGACCGTGATAGGGTGGCAGTAAGTCTGGTGCTAACAGACGCTATCTGGGAGGGTCACTAATTGATATTGACTTTGCTTGTGACACTAATACGGTGATCAGTGATAATACTGTACACTGACACTGGACTAATGACCCTGGCTTGGTAGGGGTTAGCATCTAGGGGCAATAAAAGCATTAACTGTGTGCCTAATAATGTGTAATGTGTGCTGCTTTTACCTTAATACCTGCTGTTTTTTTTCCCTGCTTTACAGGGAGAAGAAACAGGCAGGTCACTTTTCCCTGTACACAGAGTTCTGTGTTTTTGCAAACACAAAACTCTGTGTGTGATTGGACACATCTTATCAGCTAACATCAGCCAAAATCACTGGCTGAAAACAGCTGCTAAAGTTGGGCTTTGTTCAATCATAGCACTGGTTGGCAGGTACGTGATTGTTCCTGCACCTGCCACCCACTTGCAGTATATATTTACTGTGAGTGGTCGTCAGGTGGTTATATAGATGTAAGTGTATTTATTTTATTTTATTATTATTATTTTATGGATTACAAATTGACAGAAATGTTGTAACATCATACCTTCTCATCTTTCTTCCCATGTTTTTATTTCTCTCTTTCCTTCTCTCTCCACGCTGTCCATGTATATTCATACCAGAACCATAATGCTTTTTTCTGCAACATCATTAAAATTTCTGAACCAAAATATTGAAAATTGTAGAACAAATGTCCAGTGTGATCTGTGGCCCTGACTAAGTTCCAGATCCTAATGGCAGTTGTAATGCTGGAGGCAAGAACTACTAGATTGATATAGCCAGATTGCTAAGGATTAGGGATGGGCTGAACACCCCCCAGTTCGGTTCGCACCAGAACATGCGAACAGGCAAAAAGTTTTAGCGAATATGCAAACTCTATTAAAGTCTATGGAACATGAACATGATTTTAAATTTTAAAGGCTTATATGCAAGTTATTGCCATAAAAAGTGTATGGGGACCCATGTACTGCCCTAGGGGACATGTAAAGTGGAGCATCTGTGCAATGATTAGAACAATGCCGCTGCAAAATGACATTTCTAAAGGAGAAAAAATTCATCAAACTTGCTCGCGGCTGTAATGTATTTCCGGCTCCCGGCAATATATATGAAAATTCAAGGAAAAAATCGGGTGGTGTGATTGAAGGTGGATGGACATCAATGGATGGACATCATGGTATACTTTTTTTTACTTTTTTAATAAATAAATTGTCAGACTGTCTGTTGTGGTTTTTATTTTTGACACTTTTTTTGGTGACTGGGTAGGGGTACAATGTACCCGACACCCATTCACATGGGGGGTGGGATCTGGGGGCCATCTTGTTAAAGGGGGCTTCCAGATTCCTATAAGCCCCCCGCCCACAGACCCCAACAACCAATTTCCAGGGTTGTCAGGAAGAGGCTCTTGTCCCCATCAACATGGGGACAAGGTGCTCTGGGGGGACCTCAAAGCACTCTCCCCATGTTGAGGGCAAGCAGCCTGATATGGTTCAATAGAAAGGGGTGCTCGCTTGTCCCTCCCTTTCCTGGCCTGCCAGGCTGCTTGCTCGATAAGGGTCTGGTATGGATTTTGAAGGGAACCCCACGCCAATTTAAAAAAAAAATTGGCGTGAAGTTCCCCTTAAAATTTATTCAAGACCCAAAGGGCCTGGTATGGATTTGGGGGGGGGCCATGCTGTTTTTTTTTTTTTTGGAACGCAGTTCCCCTTAAAATCTATACCAGACCCAAAGGGCCTGGTATGGATTTTGGGGGGACCCCATGCTTTTTTTCTACTTAATTCTGTCATAGGGTCCCCCGTAACTACTTCAATGCACTGTTTTATATACTGTACACTGACCTCACTGTATATATACATATATATATATATATATATACTAGACTGCCTGCACTGTATATATAGTCTACACTGAATGCACAGTATATATAAATATATATATATATATATATATATATATATATATATATATATATATACTACACAGTATATATAGTCTACACTGACTACACTGTATATATATATATATATATATATATATATATATATATATATATATATATATACTAAACTGCCTGCATGCCACTAACTAAACTGTATAATCTAACTCAAGTTCTCTCAATCTCCTCCACGAATCACACTACATACACTCTCCGTGTAAGCAGCCTTATATAGTGTGGGGCATGGACTTAGCCCCCTGAGCCATGATTGGCCAAAGGCACCCTGCCTTTGGCCAATCATGACTCTCACAGCAGATCGCACTGTGATTGGCCAAAGCATGCAGGTCAGGTGCATGCTTTGGCCAATCAGCAGCCGTCAATGCACTGCAATCTCACAGTGCCTTATGGGGCGCTCTGCGGTGCGCAAATTTGCTGTGAACGCCCCATATGTTCGGTTCATCTGCGAACAAACGATCACCCAAAGTTCGATTCGAACATCAAGCCTTCCCTACTAAGAATGGGCAAAGACATTTCAGCCTAACTGATTTTGCTGCAAAATTATTAATTTTGTCATCTGGGAGATTTCACCGAGCAGAAACTTTCGATTTTACCTATTGAACAGCCTAGGCAAAAAAAAAAGTTCTCTTTGTTATCTAGTATTACTTCTTTGCTTTTAACTTTATTTGCATACTGTCCCTTTAAATTGTGTATTTTATTTCTTTATGAGGAGAAAAAAAAAACAAGACCAGGATAATATACAGGGCCAAGAACTTGATACTATTAAATACCATCTTCCTCATAGACTTCACTGTGTTTATCCAAAATGGTGAAATGTCACCAAAATTTACTGTTTTTTGAGAAAATTTAAGAAAAGGGAGGAATTTTACACACCCAAAAGCTATAATTACATGAGCTTATGATCCTATCACAAACACACTGGTTTTCAGTTGTATAGAACCATAAGGGTTTTGTCAGTACTTCCTTTAGGAGTATTATGCTGAATATCCAATGTTCTGATTTACCTACAAACCATATGACTATAGAAACCAAGGATTGGCTGGAGCTATGTTAGACCGTCCATGTGTGTTAATCTGTGCTAATAGCATCAAATTAACACAAGAGGGACAAAGCTATTTTTTACCAAATGCTGAGATTATAAAATGTGTACCGTTTCCTTTGATTTTGTCCCTCCTCACTCTTCTCACTAGTTTGCATAATATATTAAATGTTTTCACCAATAAAAGAAAAAGATAAGAAATGTATTTTTTTAAACAAAATAATAACCCTTATTAAACAAGATAAAAAAAAAAGATGGGAATAGTCAAAAAAGAAGAATTTCTACAAAAAAGAAAGGACGAAAAAGGTGACAGAGACCAGAAAAACTAAAGACAGTACAGAAAACAAAAAAACAAAATAGTTGCAAATCTTGAGATTTGCAGTCATAAGTGCATTACATCCTTGTTTAGCCCATGTATCTGCAATTTATACTATTTATGTTAGAATTTGTATTGGTGTTCCCTGTGGTATCAGAACAAAGACAGGTACATTTCAGCAGGAGATATACTAAGGCTATCCAAAATGAGGTTTTAAAGTAATATATAAATTAGGGTATTATGTTAGAATTTGTAGGCCAAGGAATTGTAGGCTCTGTACTGCACAATTTAAAGTGGCCCTGTCGCGTACAAACTCTACACAAAGCAGCTTGCAAAAGAAGACTTAATCTTTGCCTCTCCAGTGAGAGGTGTATCCTAAATTCATGATTTTCAAGAACTATGAGCTCTTTCAGAATCTTCACATCTGAAATATACCTAAGGGTGTATCAGATGCTGTGATTCCTCCCACTGACCCCTACATGCATATAATGTCATATAGCGTAGGGCCGGTGGAAGGAACTACAATACGGCAGAGATGCATGCATCTTCTATACTCATAATGTATTGGATGCTAAGGATTCTGCTGGAGGCCATAGCTCTTAAAGAAAGCTAAGTGTGCACTCACAGGCAGCTAGAGAGGTAAGGATTAATAGTCTTTTTCTGTGCCAACACAAGCTTTTGGATTTTTTCAAGAGCCAGAGTTGCTTTAAGTGTGAGCTTTTGAATACATTTTAGGGATAAGCAACAGTTGAAAGAACATGGGAGATTACATTTAAATTAATATCTGATCTTCATACTCAAAACTCTATGTCCAAACATCCAGAACGGGAACTGAACAAAAACATTAGCAATAAATATATTCTTCAGCATTTTTCACAAATTGCCTATGTTGCATTGTTAAGTTAGAGTTAGGACCATAAGTGGTTTAGGGATTAACAAGGATCTTGCTGATCAGTATATGACCATGGAGAACACTTTTAAGAAACAATACTCCTACATAAAGTAAGATGTATAGAAATTAGTGGATTCTAACGTACATTGGAAAAATCTAACAAACATAAATTGTATTTTTTCTTACGGCATTACAATAACAAAGAAGGAAAATAGATCTGTCTTTCATCTGTTTATTACGTTGACTGGTGAAATTACCTTTCCATGGTCCAGATATTAAAATATTATATCATATAATAAATGCTGCTTCAAGCAAGAAGAGAGGCCCTGGAGAATGCAGTAAAATTCAGGTTTCTTTCAGTTATCATTAAATTCTATGAAGCTGACATTATCTGATATTCTATTGTTTTATACTTCCTAATTAGGCTGTAAGCATGATGTAATTCAAAATGGCAGTTCACCAAGATCTGCAAATGAGCTGCCACTAGCACTAAAGGGACATTCACACAGCAGAGTAGGATATATTAAAAGAGACACATGAAGTTCATAAAAAGGATAGCTAGAATGTTCAGTGTACAACATTTCAAATGTAGGCTGTGGTTCAATATTCTAAATTTTGAACAGAACTGTACAAAATATTTTATAGACATTTATTTGCTGTTTTGATGGTACTACAATCTCATATCAACAGAAAGTCAATATAATGTGTCTCATTGACCTATACTATTCAGAACAGGAGTTTTTAACCTTTTAAAGATTGGAGCTCTCCATTGGGTTTCTCATTATGTCATCCATGCCCTCTTTACCAGACTGTTGAAATGATCAATATCACCTGTCCTATTTGGCACCAATATGACTTTTTAAGCTCTCAATAGCTTGGTTTTACCCTGGGTAGCTAGAAACAGAGCAGCTAAAAGAAAATCATAAGAATTTTATTATATTCTTAATACAAAAGAATGTCCTTATTAACCTGGCCTAATTGATATTGGGAGGCAGAGAAGCTTAGAAAAGGCATCAATCTTGATACAAAATGAATACATTTATTTATGGAAAGCAAACAAAAAGCCAACACATTCCAGGGATCTGCATTACCTTCATCGGGGCTGAAAACAGATATTAACCACTTGTTGACCAGCCGCTGTCATTATACTGCGGCAGGTAGGCTCATTCCCTCAAATCGCCATAGCTGTATGTCGGTCCCTTTAACAGCTATAGCAGGCATGTATGCTGTTCTAGGTCAGTGCCAGGGTTAGTGTTTGGGACAAGTAAGGGTCAAAGGTCATGGTTAGGATATTTTGGGCAGGATTCTTTTTAAAAAAAGCATTTTTTAAATTAGTATCAGTGTCAGTTTGTGTCAGTATGTTTTAGATAAAAAAAGCAAAATGTGCACTATTGATTCTGGGCTGCACTATGGGTACAAACAACAATTAACATAAACATATGTGGCATCACTGCAATCGTTGGAAACAGGAGAATTTATTTGGGGTTTTTCTTTGGTAAAAGGTTATGGTAGCAGCGAGAAATATACAGCTACATTTAATTTTTTTTTTTTTTTTTTACTATTTTGTGCTAGTCTTCATAAAGACTAAAAAAAGGAGACTACATTCAGTGGTGAAAAATCACTTTACATGAACAGCATTTTGTAATGACTGCTTACAAAGGCTAAAACATATTGCACATGCTAAAGTAAAAACATTTCTTTCATGCTGTTAATACTTATTTACAGTAATTTTTCACCTAACCAAGACTGTATTACACATGATTCTGGGTAGTAATTATTTTCATGGATGAGCAGCAAACATTTCTGCCAAAAGAAAAACCAACATTGTAATGTAAATGATCCCAATATTCATCAGTCAATTCTGTGTTTGCCGTTATTCTCTATTTTTTTTACTGTGTGTATTCCCTCCACTTCCATTTTGATCAAACACCCTGATGTAGCATCCTGATGCTGCTTATGTCAGGATGTAATGTGCTCTGATAATACCATCATCTACTTTGATTTACCCAATCCCAAGAGAATAAATGATTCCCTCAGTACTTTCAAGTATCTACATATTATTAACAAGCAGTAAATAAAAATAAAAAATAACTGACTTATGTAGCTGTGGGCACTGTAGAGCAATGCATCAGCAAATTTCCCAATAAAGTCATTCATGTCTGCTTTCTCTTTTCCCCCTCCCAGGACACCCATGTCAAGACATTATAATGTGAGCCAGGAAGCATTAATTAACCCCAACTCTAGTTAACAAAGGCAAGTTGAGAATCAATTACACAACAAAGAATAAAATAAAATATGCTGCTTTTGCTGCAATACTTCCCCAAGCCATGACTGCCCGCAGTGTTTTCTCATGTATATATTACTTATACTTAAATTTTTAGAATCTATGGGCAACACATGGGTAATCGTGACAATACATGAGCAACAAACAGGCAATTGTGACAATACAGATTCATATGATGGAGGTTAAGTGTCATGATGATGCACTGTGGACACCTTAGGGCTCACTGTGGATTGGTCAGGTATGAGGGAGCTTGGAGTGCAGGGTCAGTAGTAAGTAACACAAAGAGGTCAGTATTATGTAATGCACAATGCAGGGGTCAAAAGTAAATAATATAGAGTTAGGAGGTCAGGAGTATGAATCTCACAGTACAGGGGCAAGAGTAAATAATGCAGTGTTTAAAGGTCAGTAGTATGAAATGCAGAGTGTAGGGATCAGGAGTAAATAATGCAGAGTTTAGGGGTCAGTAGTAAGTAACACAGGGTGCAGGGGTCAAGAGTAAGTAACATTGATTGCAGAGGTAGGTAATAAATAACACACAGTGCAGGGGTCTGTAGTAAGTAACGCACAGTGCAGCGGTCAGTAGTAATTAACAAATTGTGAGTATGAGGCACTACTGGTAGTAGAATGTCATCCACTCTGTCTGCTTCTGTTATTGACCCCTTGCAAAAGAAATACATTTAGTAAACCCCTGTCTGTTATTGCCCCAGTAACTCTGTGTAAATTACTAGCACAAATAGCTTTCCAGTTGTGCACTGTGCTGCAGAATCAAGGTGGCAACAGCTTCTCTTCCTTTTCCCCTCCCAATCATAAGACTTCAAAAGCCAGGATAGTAGATCATATGAAGTCTGCAGGAGACCCAGGCACAGCCAGGAACTAATGCAGACCCACCCTCCCCTCCTTCCCCCAACCCCAAGCATAGGCAGCCAATATGAAAAATTAGTCAGAATGTTGCCAGGTAGATTATCTTGCACCCATGGGCCTGGGACCCTAATAGAAAAACAGAGACAGCCTCTTAAAATTGGAAATATGTGATCAGTCTACTGTAATATCCATAGCAATTAGTAGACAGGGAATTGTGGTGGAGATATTTTGCCACTAGTGATATCCCAACATGGTAGTTTTGCTGTACAGTTAACCATTGAAGACATAATACCAAATGGCAATTAGTAAAAAAAAAAAATATCTAGTGTCAAAAAAGTCCACACCAGATCTATTTTTGTATATCAGTGATAATAATCTATACACAGCTATACATGTACATCCACTTTATTGCAAGTTACAATAAATGAATCCTAGAGACTGACTCACAGCTTTCACGTGTTCTTAAAAAAATGAACTATCATTTGTATATAAAATTTATCCAGTCTCTGTTACATAATGAGGGGTTAAAGATGAATGAAGGTTTAATCATCACTTTGTGGTATAAGCATTTTGTATAAAAATCTAATAATATGTTACACAGAGCAATAGAAAGTGACTTACAAATTTACTGATAGAGAACAAGTTTTCAGAGAGATACACAAGTTGTCCTTTGCTGACAAGTATTTGATGAAAAAAGAAGGAAATCATACAGTAGCCCCCAAAGCCTGTAATTTTGTTAATAATTATCCTGTCACTATTAGGATTAAAATGTATTCCTATGCCCTGCATTTGGCTTTTGTTTCTAGGGCAGAAAATCTTGAAAGCATAGCATTACAAACATGTTTTGTTTCTGACAAATGGATCTGGTTTTCTAAAGGTGGAATTCATGAAAATAGGTAACACATAGCCAACACACAAAACTTTGTCCTGCTATGCTACATCCCATTCCATGCATATTCATTGCAGATAAGCAATACGGCCTCCATGCAGACTACACTGCAGCTAAGAGACACAGACTGGCCCAGGTTCCACTCACAGGATTATGAAGAAGCAACAGTGCATTGATTAGGTCACCTTTCTTCTCTCTGGTCCTGGAAGCACATTCGTAATGTAGGACAGCCATTTAAATTGCAGTAGAGACCTGTTTGTCTGATGATTCTGCCTCTCACACTCTGAGTACTACTATAGAGAGTTACAGATATAGGAACGTATGCTAGCTGTATACAGTATAACAATCATTTAGCATTTTTTTAGTTAGTAAATCACTGGATTCAGTGATTTAGCCAATCACCGGCTCTTCCTGTTTACACTGTGATCAGCCGGGATTGGAGGCTCTTTACTAAGATCGGTGTAGCGGTGTGTCAGACTGACACACCGCACCACCGATCGCACACGATGCGCGCTCCCACAGGCGTGCGGTGACTGTTATCCTGAAGGATGTCATATGACGCCCACTCAGGATAACTGAACCACCGCCCGTCCGTCATTCTGCTATAGGCCGGGCAGGAAGTGGTTAATGCAGGTAAACATGCAGAGTGAGTTACACCATCTAAAATCATTTTTATTAAATGCATTTAGACCATTATTGTCATTGCGAGTGTTATAAGGCCTAAAGAAAAATTATACAAAGACTCCAAACAAAAAAGAAAAAACTAATAATGGCTTTAAAATCACCTTGCTCTACAACTGAATAAAAAAGTTTTGACTTGCATGCTCTTTAAATTGCTGAGATTTCTGTTCACATTTTATCATGTATCCATGTGCTAAAGCTGGACTCCAGAAGGTATAAAAAAACTTCCTTGCAGTGCCTCTAAGGGTTAAATGTTCATTAGATTAGAGATAGAGGGATATGCTGTAAAACGTACCTTATTCCTAGCTCCTGCAGTCTTTGGGTGCTTTACTCCTCCTTCTAATGCTCTGGGTTGTGGGCGACCCTTGCCACGTTTACACACAATGCAGGACACAGAGTGTGAATAGTGGCTGGAGAGCAATAGAGAAGAGGCTTTGAGGGATCAATCACACAGAATTAAGGAGGCCCGTGGGTGAAAGCAGTAAATATGGGGTCTATTTATAAAGCAGTAAATGTGACTTTCACCAAACATTCTCTGGTGGAGAATTAATCATTGTCATTAAAAATACATGAACCTGGAAGATTTTCCAACATAAAATTCTTGGCGAAATTCACATTGACTGCTATAAATAGACCTCTTTAAGTATTGTGATAGGGAGTGATTAATGCCTGTGGTAGATGCATTTGTAGTAAGTCTATCTGAGTCAGAAACTGTGGTTAAAGACTTGAAAGCTCACTTTTATTAGGAAAAATGGGAAAGAAAAAGTCCAACACAGTGGTTGTCCATGTACGGGATATCAGTTTCATTCTTCTTTTAATCTTTTCACAACACTGCTGCTCTTGTCTCTGGTGTCTCAGATCTGATTCTCTGTGTTTTCCTTGCTCACCCAGCCTTTAGTTTGACCCCCCCAGCTGTACAGGCCCACTCTTTGCATCTTGGTAGGGGTTCTCCTGACACTAATGTATAACTAAAGGCAAATATATTTTATCGTTTTATCACTCTCAGTCTCGAGACTTACACACTCCCTCCAATCCCCAGGACTCATTAGTCACCCCAGCTTTCTCAGTCACCCCAGACTCACACAGCTTTCCTGACTCTCCCATACCTGTTAGCAAGGAATTCCCCTTAATGTAGGGTGTAGTCTCTTGACATTAACACACATCCCTCCTGGCTGAAGTACACAGCTCCCTCCTGACAGGGCTCTGTCTCCAAATTGGGGCCTTAAGCTATGGTCAGGTCTGGCTTACAACTAATATATGTCAACCTGTGCACTCGCATGGCCAGCAGGTCTCCAGCAAGACCCAGTCATGGGATTGAGGGCTTTGTCCCACCCAAGACACTTTGAAGCCTTCAAGCTCCAGGTCCTGATCCAGGGCCAACAAAATCTGGAGAATGCTGTACAAACAGTTTTCTGCACTCAAAAACAATGCTCTGAAGCTTCCCACTCTGCCCTAATGTACAACCTTGGTGTATTTTTCCTAAACTAATGCCATGGCAGGGCCAGCACTGTCACAGTATTTATGCAGTTATTTAAAAATACTTATCTTTTGTGCTTGATCTTGGTTTGCACATGAGTGCTAGCTTTAAAAAAAGTAAAGTAAACTATTTTATTTTATAGCAGATCTGTAATTAACAGAAGATGTAGATGAAGATGTCACAAGATTAACAAACTGGTATTAACAGATGATACTTTTTATTCTTCCATTCCATTACCCTTCCTCTAAGGGCCAGTCACAGTTGTTGATTTTTCAAAGTTTAGGAATATATGGCTTCCAGATGGCTGGCGCACATGCCATTTTTCTCTGATTATGTACCTCATTATACATATGCCTGTCAACTACAAATAAATACAAAATGTCTTTTACCGAAGATCCATGTTAACTAAAGCTTGTTTCTTAGCTTTTCTTTTGGCCATTATAGGTCAAACTTCATTTAAGTAGGATCTCAGGCAAACAGCTGCTACATTCTTAGCATTATGTAGATAAGCCATTGTTTATAGTGGTTTAATTTGTTAAACAAAGTTATTCTTTCTTTAATTGAAAACCAGCTTTCTTTGTTTTGATATGTTGTACAGAAATTGGATAATTAAGTAAATCTATTATGAAGAGAGCAATAATTATGTAATTTAAAGTCTGAGCCACCAGTGCAAATGCACACCTCTTCAATTAGCTGGATTAAAGTCTATGTTATAGAATGTTTTACTTGGACAGAGTAGAGAAGGGTTTGGCCCCTTTTCCAGGTTTTATAGGTACCTATGTTCCTGGCAATATTTACTCTTTGTGTTTCCTGGCTATCATTTTCACTGACACAGAAATCAGAAATATATCACTAGAGCAAGAGGTGAAGGAATCCTACTGACATACAATGCGGGACCATTGGGCGTGAACATTGGCTGGAGCAGAAGCTTAGGGGGACATTCACAAAAACTTGCTAAAGTGAGGATTAAGGTATGCATTACCTTAGTTTAGCTTTAAGTACTGGAAGTTGACAAATAAATAGCCTGAGCATTTTTTTTTAATAAATGAGTCATGTTTATGCCATCCAGATGTCTTACCAAGAACGATGACTAATTTTGATTGGTGTAGATGATGTGCTCTTGCAGTGTATATTGCAAGAGTGTTATTTTCTATAGAAAAATAATTGACACAACATCTCCAGAGTGTCCCTGGATCACTGGAACATCCCAGAGCTGCAGGGACACCCTAGTAACCTAGCGGCTAGCAGGTAGAAGAGAAGAGCTAAGATCCAATGAAGGCAGGACTGGTAAGTATTACATGTAAAAAGTCACTTTCATAGTATTCTGTAGTAGGCAAGAGCTCAGCATTAAGGGTATATGTACTGATAGATATATGGGGGTTACATTGCTGACCTCCTTATGAAAATGTTGGCTGTTTCTGGCCTCAATACTTTTTGAGTTGCTAACTAGTGAAATCTGCATACATTTTCTGGGTCAGTAACGGTTGAAACCTGCCTGGCCCTATGTGAAAAAGTAATTGCCCCCTCCCATGCTGAATCATGAATGATCTGTGATTAACCACAATTTTTTGGAAAGCTGAGTTAAATTTCACTTGCCACACCCAGGCCTGATTACTGCCAGACCTGTTGAATCAAGAAATCACATAAATAGAAGCTGTCTGACAAAGTGAAGCACTCACAAAAAAAACACACATCATGCCACAATCTAAAAAAAATCAAGAACAGGTTAGAAACAAAGTAATGTTCATGTATAGGTCTAGGAAAGGTTTCAAAGCCATTTCTAATGACGACTCATCCAGGAGGTTATAAAAGAACCCAGAACAACATCTAAAGAACTGCAGGCCTCACTTGCCTCAGGTAAGATCAGTGTTCATGATTCAACAATAAGAAAGAGACTGGGCAAATATGGCATCTGCGGGAGAGTTCCAAGGCCAAAGCCACTGCTGACCAAAAAGAACAAAAATGCTCATCTCACATTTACCAAAAAAATCTTGATTATCCCCAAGACTTTTAGGCAAATTTTCTGTGGAATGATGAGACAAAATTTTAACTTTTTGGAAGGTGTGCATCCCGTTACATCTGGCACAAAACTAATACAGCATTTCATAGCAAGAACATCATACCAACAGCAGGACAATTATCCGAAACACAACAGCAAGTCCACCTCCAAATGGTTCAAACAAAGCAAAATTTAGGTTTTGGTGTGGCCTAATCAAAGCCTGGACTTAAATCCAATTGAGATGCTGTATCATGACCTTACACAGGCCTACATGCTGGAAAACCCTCCAATGTGACTGAATTAAAACAATTTTGCAAAGAAGAGTGGGCCAAAATTGCTCCACAGCAATGTGAAAGACTCATTGCCAGTTATGGTAAACACTTGATTGCAGTTGTAGCTGCTAAGGGTGGCACAACCAATTATTAGGTTTAGGGGCAATTACTTTTTTACTTAAAGCCAGGCAGGTTTTGACAGTGTTTTTGCCTTAATATATGAAACCATCATTTAAAAACTGCATTTCTTATTTACTCGAGTTATCTTAGTCATTTAAGTGTGACAAATATGCAAAAAAAAAAAAATCAGAAAGGGGGCAAATACTGTTTCTATTCAACACGTTTTAATTGCATTTTTGTCATAATAATAAAGTAAAA
This sequence comes from Aquarana catesbeiana, assembly GCF_042186555.1. NCBI lineage: Eukaryota > Metazoa > Chordata > Amphibia > Anura > Ranidae > Aquarana > Aquarana catesbeiana. Next base: position 640,443,913 of record NC_133324.1, read on the forward strand.
TAGCAAGTAAGGCAAACTGACTATAAGTTACCATAGGGTGTACATATCATTACACAAACAGATTAGTCATGAGTATCAGAACATAGATATCGCTCACATAGAAAATTTAGGCATTACTTAGAGCCGTATTACCTTGTAACACGAAAACTAAAAGCATTTGTTGCATTGGAACCATTCAAACCAAGGGGTCCACAATTTGTTGGTGGAAGATAGTCTATTTTCGGATGATGTGAACATACATTCATAAGATCCATGTGTGTGAACTGAAGAGATTACCTCATCAATTAGTATTGTATCCGCATATTTCCAGTGTCTGGCAATGGTGAGTCTTGCAGCTAATAGGATATGAGTGGTCGCGCATTGAAGCTGGAAGGGTAATTGTTTTATTCCTATGTTTAATAGGGCAAGTTTTGGTGATGGAGATAATGGGGTTTTGATAACTGTGCCAATGTGTACAAAGACATCTGCCCAAAATTTCAGTGTTTTGTTACACCCCCAGAGAATGTGCAGGAGGTTGCCTATTTCCCCGCAGTTTTTCCAACAGGTAGGTACTATATATGGGGCATAGTTGTGCGTTTGGGTCGGGGTAATGTACCATCTGAGATTTATTTTAAATATCAGTTCCCAGAGGTTGGAAGCATGGGTTGCTTTGTAGCCAGATGCCAATGCTATAGACCAGTGGTCATCAACCCTGTCCTCAGGGCCCACTAACAGGCCAGGTTTGCAAGATAACTGAAATACATCACAGGTGATATAATTTGCTGCTCAGTGATTGCAGTATTTTAATCTGCATCTCCCCAAGGTAATACATAAAACCTGGCCTGTTAGTGGGCCCTGAGGACAGAGTTGATGACTACTGCTTTAGACCATTGAAGAAGATCTACCGATATCTCTTTCCCATTTTTGCATTGGGGGTAGTTTAGTGAAAGTGTTTTTGGCATCTAAAAGGCTGTAAAATTGTGATATACCTTTAATATTCATGGAAATGCTGGATAGGTACTTTCAGATTTTTTTGTGGACATAGAGCTGTAGCCGTGGGTTACGCAGCAAACAGTGAGTTATTTGGATATACTTAAAATAGTCCTTGGAAAGGGAGAATTCCTTTCTCAGCTCAGCAAATGATTTAAGTAAATCCTTAAAGTATAAATCTGAAAGGTGAAAGATACCCTGATTTTGCCAGTTTTGAGTAGAAAAACCTGGGATTAATCGAGGTATGACAGATAATGGTACAGGAATTTTGTAGGATTTGTCACCTTTGTAGGCCCTAGATAAACAGTAATTAAAAGCTCCTACCGAGGCATAGATAGTAGGAGAGATTTGCAAATTGCTGGTTTTAAGGTGGGAGTTGCTTAATAGCCAGACATATAGGTCATGGTCTGGGATTTGGTCAGATTCCATATCTCTCCAAGGACAGACTGTGTTGCTTGTAAACCAGAGTTTGATTTGCGATAGTATGTAGGCATTATAGTAATCTCTGAAGTTAATATATCATGCTCCCCCTGCTAATCTATGTTTTATTAGAATGGCCCTAATGCTCCTGGCTTTGGACTTGTTTCATACAAATTTATTTAGTATGCTTTGTAAAGATTCAAAGTAGGATAAAGGTACCGGAATGGGGAGGGATCTAAAAGTATAGAGAAGCTGCGGTAATTTAAGCATCTTATCTTAGCTGAATATCGATTACAAGATATTGGCAAAAAGAACCCAACTTATTGTACAGCTGAGAGAGTTTATTCCGGAGACAAGTGCCTTGGCATCATTGGATACAACCAAGGCATTTGATTCCATAGAATGGGAGTTTCTGCAAACAGTGCTGAAAAAAAGTGGTTTTAGGGAAAAATTTAGGAAATGGGTAGGAATGTTATATAAGCAACCATGCTCAAATTTATTAATAAATGGAATATTATCGCCTACAATAAAATTATATAGGGGAACAAGACAGGGCTGCCCAATGTCCCCTCAACTATTTGCCCTTGCAATCGAAGCATTGGCAAATAGATTTAGACAACCTAATAAGTATACAAGTGCCTTGGCATCGTTGGATACGGCCAAGGCATTTGATTCCATAGAATGGGAGTTTCTACAAACAGTGCTGAAAAAAAGTGGTTTTAGGGAAAAATTTAGGAAATGGGTAGGAATATTATATAAGCAACCATGCTCAAATTTATTAATAAATGGAATATTATTGCCTACAATAAAATTATATAGGGGAACAAGACAGGGCTGCCCAATGTCCCCTCAACTATTTGCCCTTGCAATCAAAGCATTGGCAAATAGATTTAGACAATCTAAAAAGTATAAAGGGATTAAATTGGGGGAAAAGGTTGAGCACATAGGGTTATATGCGGATGACATCATATTGTATATGGAAGATGTGCATACCTCCCTGAGAGAGGCAATGAATATAATAGAAAGATATGGGATATTTTCAGGGTTGCAGATTAATTGGCAGAAATCCGCTTTGATGCTGCTTGGACCAGGTAATGGCAGAAGACCCCAGACTCCACTAAAAATAGTTGAAACATTCAAATATTTAGGAGTAAATATTACCCTGGATTATGCAGACTCTATAAAAGCTAATATCCTTCCTGTGGTAGAATATATTAAGAGAAAACTGGCAATATAGGTAAAATTACCAATATCAATTGCAGGAAGAATACAGCTAATAAAGCCATTTGTGCTTCCTAAGTGCCTGTATGTGTTTACACAATCCCCGGTAAAAATACCAAAACGGATATTTAAAGATTTACATTCTCAGATGACTAGGTTTATTTGGGCATATGGTAGATGTAAATTAAAACTTAACACGCTACATAGACCCAAAACAGCAGCAGGGTTGGCGCTCCCGGATTTATATTTATACTATCTGGCAGGGCAACTGAAAAATCTTAAGTAACTGGGTAAAACAGGAACAAAAAACAAGGATAGAGGATTATTTATTAACCACTTCAGCCCCAGAAGGATTTACCCCCTTAATGACCAGAGCACTTTTTACAATTTGGCACTGCGTCGCTTTAACTGCTAATTGCGCGGTCATGCAATGCTGTACCCAAACGAAATTTGCGTCCTTTTCTTCCCACAAATAGAGCTTTCTTTTGATGGTATTTGATCACCTCTGCCATTTTTATTTTTTGCGCTATAAACGGAAAAAGACTGAAAATTTTGAAAAAAATGATATTTTCTACTTTTTGTTATAAAAAAAATCCAATAAACTCAATTTTAGTCATACATTTAGGCCAAAATGTATTCGGCCACATGTCTTTGGTAAAAAAAATGTCAATAAGTATATATTTATTGGTTTGCGCAAAAGTCATAGCGCCTACAAACTAGGGTACATTTTCTGGAATTTACACAGCCTTTAATTTATGACTGCCTATGTCATTTCTTGAGGTGCTAAAATGGCAGGGCAGTACAAAACCCCCACAAATGACCCCATTTTGGAAAGTAGACACCCCAAGGAAATTGTTGAGAGGCATGTTGAGCCCATTGAATATTAATTTTTTTGTCCCAAGTGATTGAATAATGACCAAAAAAAAAAAATTACAAAAAGTTATCACTAAATGATATATTGCTCACACAGGCCATGGGAATATGTGGAATTGCACCCCAAAATACATTTAGCTGCTTCTCCTGAGTATGGGGATACCACATGTGTGGGACTTTTTAGGAGCCTAACCGCGTACGGTGCCCGAAAACCAATCACCGCCTTCAGGATTTCTAAGGGTGTAAATTTTTGATTTCACTCTTCACTGCCTATCACAGTTTCGGAGGCCATGGAATGCCCAGGTGGCACAACCCCCCCCCAAATGACCCCCTTTTGGAAAGAAGACACCCCAAGCTATTTGCTGAGAGGCATGGTGAGTATTTTGAAGCTCTCATTTGTTTTTGAAAATGAAGAATGACAAGAAAACATTTTTTTTTTCTTTTTTCAATTTTCAAAACTTTGTGACAAAAAGTGAGGTCTGCAAAATACTCACTATACCTCTCAGCAAATAGCTTGAAGTGTCTACTTTCCAAAATGGGGTCATTTGGGGGGGTTTGTGCCACCTGGGCATTCCAGGGCCTCCGAAACTGTGATAGGCAGTGAAGAGTGAAATCAAAAATTTACGGCCTTAGAAAGCCTGAAGGCGGTGCTTGGTTTTCGGGGACCCATACGAGGCTAGGCTCCAAAAAAGTCTCACACATGTGGTATCCCCATACTCAGGAGAAGCAACAAAATGTATTTTGGGGTGTAATTTCACATATTCCCATGGCATGTTTGAGCAATATATCATTTAGTGACAACTTTGTGCAAAAAAAAAAAAAAGATGTGTCTCTTTCCCGTAACTTGTGTCACAATATAAAATATTCCATGGACTCGACATGCCTCTCAGCAAATAGCTTGGGGTGTCTACTTTCCAAAATGGGGTCATTTGGGGGGGGGGTTTGAACTGTCCTGGCATTTTATGCACAACATTTAGAAGCTTATGTCACACATCACCCACTCTTCTAACCACTTGAAGACAAAGCCCTTTCTGACACTTTTTGTTTACATGAAAAAATTATTTTTTTTGCAAGAAAATTACTTTGAACCCCCAAACATTATATATATTTTTTAAAGCAAATGACCTACAGATTAAAATGGTGGGTGTTTAATTTTTTTTCACACAGTATTTGTGCAGCGATTTTTCAAACGCATTTTTTGGGGAAAAAACACACTTTTTTAAATTTTAATGCACTAAAACACACTATATTGCCCAAATGTTTGATGGAATAATAAAAAGATGATCTTAGGCCGAGTACATGGATACCAAACATGACATGCTTTAAAATTGTGCACAAACATGCAGTGGCAACAAATTAAATACATTTTTAAAAGCCTTTAAAAGCCTTTACAGGTTACCACTTTAGATTTACAGAGGAGGATACCTCACATGCATGGTGCAATTGCTGTTTACATTTGACACCAAACCGATGCTTGCGTTCACCTTAGCGCGAGAGCAGGGAGGGACAGGGGTGCTTTTTTTTTTTTTTTTATTTTTTTTTTTGCTTTTTTATCTTATTTTTAAACTGTTCCTTTCATTTTTTTTTAATCATTTTTATTGTTATCTCAGGGAATGTAAATCCCCTATGATAGCAATAGGTAGTAACAGGTACTCTTTTTTGAAAAAATTGGGGTCTATTAGACCCTAGATTTCTCCTCTGCCCTCAAAGCATCTGACCACACCAAGATCAGTGTGATAAAATGCTTCCCCAATTTCCCAATGGTGCTGTTTACATCCGGCGAAATCTAAGTCATAAAATGCTCGTAGCTTCCGGTTTCTTAGGCCATAGAGATGTTTGGAGCCACTCTGGTCTCTGATCAGCTCTATGGTCAGCTGGCTGAATCACCGGCTGCATTCTCAGGTTCCCTGTTGAGACAGGAGAGCCAGAGAAAAACACGGAAGACGGTGGGGGAGGGGGGCATTCCCTCCCACTGCTTGTAAAAGCAGTCTAGAGGCTAATTAGCCACTAGGATTGCTTTTACATGAAAGCCAACCGCTGGCTGAAAAGAATGATACCAAGATGATACCTAAACCTGCATGCATCATTCTGGTATAACCACTCAAATTCGTGAATGGCGTACCTGAAGACAAAAAAATGGTTAACAATAAAGCACAGTAAACGGTAAAGTATAAAAAATTGTATACCTGAAAAGCAAACTTGATAAAAAATAATAACAATAAAACATTGCAGAATAAAATACAGTAAAAAAGAGCAGAACAATAGAGAGAGAATAGAGAGAGAGAGAACAATGAAACGACAACTATTTTTTTTTATTTTATATTTTTGTTTGTGTTTTTTTTTTTTTACACTTTTTTTTGTAACTAACTTTTATAACTGTAACCGGTTCCAGGTTCGGGTCTCTCAAAATGCAGTGGCATCTTGGGAGACCCTGTGAAAGTGTGCCTAGTCTGTGCAATGCTGTACCTTACGCTAATACTCAACTAGTGTATGGTAGCGTTCAAAACATTCACCAATGCAAAGACCAGGATTGTCAGGACAGGAGGGACAATAATAGCGGGTGTCACGCCTATATCCGCGCTTTCTGCAGACACAACATCTTTTTTGGGGGGTTCGTTGGGTAGGGGTACTCGGGAGGACATAAAGAAAATGCCTCTCATGCAGCCCACTGCATTTGGTTGGGGATGTGAATGGGGGAATTACGGGTTCTGCAGAAGTGGTGAGTTCCCAATTAGGATTGGCGAATGCAGCAGGAAGGGCATTATGGGCACGACGGGCCTGTTTGTCTTCTTCTTGGTGGCAGCGGGACACTACTTGTGCTTGTCACCTCACCAGCTTGAACTGCACTTATGGGACTCGCCACGTCACCAAGTGTTACTGCAGTGCTGGTTTGACTACGACCGGGGTGTACTAGGCCGCTGGTGCTTGCCAGTTCACCAAAACGCTACCAAAAAAACTGTTAGCGATCACAGGGATCAGGCCTGACTCTGCGAACGCTGCAGTTACGTGTTTAGTGTTTTGTAAGTGACAGTGATCAATCGATACTGCACTTGGGTGGGCTGGGCTGGGCCGGGCCGGACGGAGGGGCAAAATGCAGGTTCTAGCAGGTATCTGGGCTGATCCTGCTAACGCTGCATTTTTGGGAACCCTAAACTGCTGGGGATGCTAGTATAGATCTGATCGGATCAGATATTGATCCGTTCAGATACTGTACCACTAAGGGAGGTGTACGGTGCGTGTGTGGGTGTTAGCGGTACTGGCGCTAACCTGATGCTGCTTGGGGCTAGTGCTTGCCAGTTCACCAAAACGCTACCAAAAAAACTGTTAGCGATCGCAGGGATCAGGCCTGACTCTGCGAACGCTGCAGTTATGCGTTTAGTGTTTTGTAAGTGACAGTGATCGATCGATACTGCACTTGGGTGGGCTGGACTGGGCCGGGCGGAGGGGTAAAACGCAGGTGCTAGCAGGTATCTGGGCTGATCCCGCTAACACTGCGTTTTTGGGAACCCTAAACTGCTGGGGACGCTAGTATAGATCTGATTGGATCAGATATTGATCCGTTCAGATACTATACCACTAAGGGAGGCGTATGCTGCGTGTGTGGGTGTTAGCGGTACTGCCGCTAATCTGACGCTGCCTGGGGCGACGCATATCACCGCCGGGTGATCAGGGGGCTAAACCTTTATTCGGTAGTAAACGGCGGGTGCCCTGACACTATAAAAAATAAACGAACTAACCAGCGTCACCCATAACAGTTATACGGTGATTAGTGGTGAAAGGGTTAACTAGGGGGCAATCAAGGGGTTAAAACATTTATTAGGTAGTATATGGGGGTCCCTAACGCTATAAAACGCTGACGGTGAACCTAAATATTTAGCTCCCTAACTAGCGTCACCAGCGACACTAATACAGCGATCAGAAAAATGATCGCTTAGTGACACTGGCGACGGGGGGTGATCAAGGGGTTAAAACTTTATTATGGGGGGTTAGGGGGGTATCCTAGACCTAAAGGTGGCTAACCCTAACTGCCCTACCACACTAACTGTCACAAACTGACACCATGCAGTAATTAAAAAAAAAAACTGCTTGGTGTCAGTATGACGGGGGGAGGGGTGATTGGGGGGTGATCAGGGGGCGATCGGGGGTGTAATGTGTGCCTGGCATGTTCTACTGAATGTGTGTGTGTTTTACACTCATAGTGATGTCTTCTCTCCTCGGCGCCGGAACGGAAAATACCAAACCAAGGAGAGATGACATTATTTCCTTTGCTGCTGTTTAGTATACAGCAGCTAAGGAAGATTCTCATTGGCTGGGAGCGATCGCGAAGGGGGGGCCACGAATGGATGGTCTCCCCCTCACCTCTCATCACCCCCAGTCACAAGCCGACCGCCTTGGGCACCGGGGGAGGCAGATCATGTATATGTACGTGATTCTGCCTGCCCGTGCCATTCTGCCGACGTATATCGTCGTTAGGCGGTCGGCAAGTGGTTAAGTAAGATGCAGGTAGACGATCTTCTGGTGGGATTAGAAACAGCTGACTTGAGGAGAGTGGGAGTTAGAATTCCCCTTCTAAAACTGGCTAGGACAGTTTGGAAGGAAGCAAAAAAGATGACGGGATACGCAGACATCCCACCAGAAACTGCCTTATGGAATAACCCGACATTTGAGCATTTGGAAAAATTTGAGGGAAGAAAATTTTGGAAACAGAATAAGGTAACAAGCATTGGTCAGCTGTATGATAAAAATATAATGTTGTGCTATGAAAACTTATGTAAACAATATAATTTCACTAACAAACAGTTTTATAGATATTTACAGTTAAGGCAGGTATTACAGGTACAGTTTAGAAGTAAGGAATTAAAAATATCTAAATACCCCTTTATAGGTATTTTGAGATCACAGGGACCAAAGGGATTGGTATCCAAATTATACTCACACCTGTTACAGAATAAAATAAGAGGGGAACCGCTGGGAGTAAGAGATAAATGGCAGATAACTGTTCCAGATATGAGTGATCAGGAATGAGATGAAGTCTGCTCCTCCCACTTGAAAGTATCCCCAGCAATGAATAACAAGATAATTCAATTAAACATAATACATCAGACTTATTTAGCTCTGAATAGGTTATATAAAATGGGGAGGATGGCTCCATCTGAGTGTACAAGATGCGGGCAGGGAGGAGCAGACTTCCTCCATGTGATGTGGCAATATAGGGAGGTACTGGCAGCAGGTGGTCAGGAAACTGGAAAAAGTTATAAATAGATCTGTCACGGGTACGATTGAACTTTGTTTTCTGGGAGTATTGGAAGAGAAGGGTGAGAACAGAGACACTAGAACGTTTTTGCGGGAAACGTTCTTTTTGGTAAGAAAACAAGTAGTAGAGAAACGGATTCAGCCAGACCCACCGACATTAAATCAATGGGTAAGAGCAGTAAATCAGATCCTACCGCATGAGAAGATATTGTATGAACAAAAGGGAAATGTGCAGAGATATGAAAATATATGGGCAAAGTGGAATAGATCCTATTTAACAACGGAAATGGGAATACCTGAAAATAGAACATAAAAGTGACTATAAATGGTTGAGTGAGAATGAAAGGAATTGGAGAGATTGGTAGTAGAATGAGAAAAAATCTGGGGATTTATTTATATAGTAAAGAAATAAAATGTAAAGATATGTAAACTAACATATATAGAAATGTGTAATAAAGAGTTTTAAAAAAAAAGCATCTGAAAAGCAGCCAGCCTGCCTGACCATGTAAAGTGGGATTTGAAGATATGTTCGAGTTCCTTAGGTAGGTTGGTAAGGAATGGGATTTAATTGGCTTGAAATAAGGAGGATACTTGTTGGGTTAGTTTGATTCCTAAGTAAGATATTGAATTTTTGGCCCGTATGTATGGATGTTGATAACTTAGAGAAGAGATTTCCATGGGGAGTATGAATGACTTAGTGGCATTATCCTTATAATAGGATACTTGGCTAAGGGAAGGCCAGGGAAGAGCTTGGATTGGATAAAATGAGAATCACATTGCCAGCAAGTACGTTTATCTTATGTTCTTGTGATCCAAGTACTAGGCGTTTGATTTCCTGCATAGATCTATCTTTTTCCGCTAGTGGTTCTATCATCAAGTTGAATATCAGGGGTGAAAGGGGTTGAGGTTGTGGATAACATAGAGGAGCAATAAACTTGAGCTGCAGGGGCAAGAGTATAGTGCTAATATTGCAGATAGGATGTGGCCATGAAAACCAAATTTCCTCAATGCCTGGTTAAGGTAACCCCAATGGACCCTATTGAATGCCTTCTCCACGTCATAGAAGCAGAGAAGGCACTCCACAGGATTCAGCATGATGGATAATATTTATCATCTTCCTGGTGGCATCAGAGGTTTGACGACCTTTTGTAAATCCTGATTGATCAGGGTGAATAAGGTTTGGGAGTAGAGCAAATAATCTGTTGGCTATCACCTTAGCATACAATTTAGTGTCATGGTTAAGAAGAGAGATTGGACAAAAGTTTTGGGGGGTAGTAGGTTCTTACCCTGGCTTCGGCAAGATAATGACTTTCAACATTTCTTGATGGAACGAGGCAGAGGAGGCAGCAGCAGCGTTGAACATAGGAGTGATGTGGTCAGTGAGCACATCTTTGAACTGTTTGTAATATTCCCACACAAAACCATCTGGTCCTGGAGCTTTGTCATTAGATAAGGAATCAATGGCTTGCCCTATTTCTAATGGTGTGAATGAGAGTTGAGGGCAGACAGTTGGGCATCGGTTAGCTTGGGAAGCTGAACAGAATCTAAAAATGCCTGAATAGATGAATTGTCTGGTTGACCTGTGGATTTGTTATCTTTCAGGTTATAAAGATTGTTGTAGAATACACTGAATGCGTTCGCGATAGCTTGTGGGTCGGTTAGTTTTTGTTTAGAGGTATGGTGATCGAGAAAAGAGATATGAGTTTTGGATTGGTGCCCTTTTATTTGATGGTCCAGTAGTTTCCTTGCTTTATTACCACAAGCAAATTATTGCATTTTTCAATGCTTTTGGTTTTTCTCAAAATTTTCTAACAGGAGTGAGCGAAGTTCAAGCCGCAGTTTAAGAATTTTGAATTCTATAGTTCTATAGTGGGGCTTTGTTTATTGATGGAGTCTGTGGTCTGAATGTCATCTAAGACCTTGTCAATGCACTGCCTCCTCTGCCTTTTATCCTAAGCCCCCATCTGTAAAAAAGAGACCCCGCACAAAGGCTTTGTGGGCAGCCCATACCGTGTGAGGGTTCTTAACTGAGCCTGTATTATATGCAAAAATGTCTTTCACATTCATGCATAACGAATCTGAGTAGGATTTGGTTTGCAAAATGCGGGTGTTCATTCTCCAAAGACAGGCTGGAGATGTTTTAGGGCTATCCTCTATGGTGGTGCAGATTGGGGAATGGACTGACCAGGAGGTAGGAAAAATAGATGCGGATGAGACTTTTTGTAATGTACCACGGGTCTAGTAGGAAGAGATCAATGCTCTTCCGACAGTTGACAACCCCATACATCGTACAAGCGTATATTAGATAACAGTGGATTTAAAGCAGGTTTGCCCCATTTAGGAAGAGATGTGGAGTCCATGTGGGGGTCCGGGGTGATGTTGAAATTCACCCTACCACACCGCTGCACCTTGTTGGACAGCGAGAACTTTTTTGTGTAATTTGAGAATAAAGCTCAGTTGGTGGAGATTGGGTGCATAAATGGATACGATGGTGTATTGGGAGTTGTTGATAGTTCCTACCACTATAAGGTAGCTCCCTTCTGGATCCTTAGTGCATGAGTGCAGTTGAAAGTGAACAGAGTTACTGATGGCTATCAAGGTACTTTTCTTTTTGAGCAGGGCATTAGCCATAAAAATGTTAGGAAAGTTTCTGTTAATACAGATGGGAGGATTAAATGCACAGAAAGTAGTTTGTTGGGCACAGATGATATCACATTTGGTTTGTGCTGCTAACTTCCAAAGGGATGATCTCTTAGCCAGGTGATTAAGACCGTTAGCATTGATCGACAGGAGATTTATGGTCATGTTGAGGTATTAGCAGTAGCGGGAATGAAGATAAAAGATTGAGGTTTGTGGCTGTTCTTGACTCTTGAGCAGAAGAGATGCTCTGGGCTATTGGGTTTCAGAGGTACGGCTATATAACTTGTGTGAACAATGTTCTATAGGCGTAAGACCTCAAATGTTAACATTTAGCAACCTGATGCAGTCGCTATAAGAAACTGGTAAGCAGTGAATGTAAGAAAAAAAGAAACAAAACTTGCTCTAGGTCAGCACTTAGATATAACTTCCTATGGGCAGGCACAACCGGTGCCAAGGAGTGCAAGGTTGGGGGTAAAGAGTTCACAAGACCGAGTGTGGGCAAGGAACATGTTGGGCCACTTTAATGCGGACATTCCTGCGTCTGCTAATTATTTTGGCGGGTTCTTTTGATCTCTGTGGTAATAGCTGAGTTTGTCAGTCCCTTTCAGTACTTTGCTCCACGGGGATTGCGTCAGATATGTCAGGAATAATGCCCCATTCCTGTAGGAGATGTAGCCCATTTTGAACCGAGGTCACCATGTGCTTTGAACCGTTACAAGTAATGGAAATTTTGGCTGGTGCTACCTATTAGTACTGGATGTGATTGTTGCGTAGCGCCTTGGTAATGTTGTTGAGTTGAGTTGTTTGCGGTGGCTCAGTGTGTGCTGGGATATGTCCGCAAAGATTTGCAGTTGGCCATAGGGGTCAGGCAGGGTGCTTAATGCTCTTGTTTTCTGCATATATTGCTCCTTAACATGAAAGAATAGGGATGGACCGAACACCCCCCCCGGTTCGGTTCGCACCAGAACATACTGAACAGGCGAAAAATTGTCATAAAAAGTGTTTGGGGACCCGGGTCCTGCCCCAAGGGACATGTATCAATGCAAAAAAAGTTTTAAAAATGTCAGTTTTTTTCGGGAGCAGTGATTTTAAAAATGCTTAAAGTGAAACAATAAAAGTGAAATATTCCTTTAAATTTCGTACCTAGGGGCTGTCTATAGTATGCCTGTAAAGTGGCACATTTTCCCATGTTTAGAACAGTCCCTGCACAAAATGACATTTCTAAAGGAAAAAAAGTAATTCAAAGTACTCGCGGCTATAATGAAATGGGGACAAGGACCTCATCCCCACAAACCTTGCCTGGTGGTGGTGGGGGTCTGCGGGCGGAGGGGCTTATTGGAATCTGGAAGCCCCCTTTAACAAGGGGACACCCAGATCCCTGCCTCCCCTGTTTGAAATGGTAACGGGTACATTGTACCCGTACCATTTCACAAAAAAGTGTCAGAATGTAAAAAAAAAAACTAAGACACACTTTGGGACAAGTCCTTTATTAAAAAAGAAAAAAATGTCCAACAAAGTCCATTCATCTTCTTCTCTTGCTCTGCCAATGGACCAAAAAAGAAAAAAAAAAGCCGCCACTGACCCGCCTCCATGGGAGGCACCCTCCGTATGACGTGTCTTCGCTTTGACAGTTCTTACATACCTGAGGGCGGGGCCACGCGGTGACGTTCCCGGGTGACTACACCCCCTCTGGAGCACGGGGACTTCCCCATGGCTTTCCCGTGGTGTCGGAATGGGGCGGGGCCACCCGGTTACGTAAACGGGTGGCCCTGGTGACAGCATGTAAACAGAAAAAATGTAATTTTTATTTCAATTTTTTTCTTTTTTTTATACATTATAATTGCTTATACCAGTGAAATTCACTTATAAGCACCAATTTTCCTCGAATGAAATTTATTAATTCAGTGTGTATCATTGTAATTAGCTGGGATTGGCCCTGTCTGTACCATGTGATTACTGTGACTGTGTTCACAATTGTCATGTATTCTGCTGTTATTGGGCACAGGGATCACAGGTTACAGGTAGAAGGCCAGTATACTGATCAGGTGGACATAGCCTTGTGACAGATTGTGCTGTATTACTGATTCCATTGTTTATGATACACAGTGATTTAGCAAATTGAATGTCATTACATGTACTTTCAATACAATAAAACCAATGTATTATATCAGTGGTCATCAATCCTGTCCTCAGGGCCCACCAACAGGACAGGTGTGCAAGATAACCGAAATACATCACAGGTGATATCATTTGCTGCTCAGTGATTGCAGTATTCTAGTCTGCATCTCCCCAAGGTAATACATAAAACTTAGCCTGTTAGTGGGCCCTGAGGACAGGGTTGATGACTCCTGTATTAGATAACTACAATGTTAAAAGTTAAAAAACAATAAAAAAAATTAGAATTCCTCTAAGTAGTAGAGAGAGTACCATTTCCTGTGTCGTGTACTGTGCCATCGCTAGCATCTAGTACTCAGGGCATGTGCCCCGCATGGCACTTCCAGCCTTTTTTTTAACTTCCCCACTATAGCTTGTGGCTCCACCTACTGCTCACAGGCAGACCCTCCCTGCGATTTCTTTGCTAAGAGCTGCTTTCTTGGCAGCTAGAACAAGAGTCAACAAACCATCACTTTCAAAAGCTCCAGATGGACTTCTTTTCACTGCCAGTATATGCCACACCACAAGCCTGCAGATATATTGTCTCTAAGCCTAGGGCACATGTTAATATGCTCCAAACTGGATGTGGATCTGGACTGGTGCTACAGTGTTGATTGTCTGTGAGGAGGGGTCAGCAGGGGGTGTTTTATACCCAGTGATTCATATTTGGTGCTCAATATTTTCAACTGTATGAAGAGGGGCAGGGGGCTTTTGATGTCTTAAATTGATATCTTTTCACTGTCAATAGTGCACCATTTTAAAAAAATCCCCCGGTGGAAAACTGATACTTCCAGAAGTATCAATCTCCTGGGTTCCCTGCAGTGTATGTTTCCTTCTGCCAACCTCTGTGTTGCTACTGTGTCCTGTAATTACCTGTATGTTGGTACATATTCATAACCTGTAGATTGGTACATATTGGTACATGTTGGTACATATTCATGACCTGTAGATTGGTACATATTCAGTTTCCTCTTTTACAACTGAACTAACCTATTTCTGAATTTCTGACTTGTTTTTGACAGGGTCACTGTACAGCACAGCAATGCAAAGGGGTTGATTTACTAAGACTGGAGAGTGTGAAAATCAAGCTCAACTCTGCATAGAAACCAATCAGCTTCCAGGTTTTTTTGTCAAAGCTGAACAAGCCGAAGCTGATTGGTTAGCATGCACAGCTGCACCAGATTTTGCATCTGCATCTGCTTTTTGTGCATTACATACATTATTCTGACCTAAACACTCAATAAATACTCCTGACCCATATGCTATATTGTTTATTACAACTCCTGACTTTAGGCCCCTTTCACACTGGTGCAACTTGTCCTGCGACTTGGGACTGCAAAGTTGCATGAGAAGTTGTACCCCATGATTTCCAATGATTAGCATCCACATCTGTGCAACTTCAAGTCGCAGTGACTTCAAAGTAGTCCCTGCACTACATTGGTCCGACTTTGATGTGACTTGAGGTCCATAGACCTCAAGATTACACAGGCACTGTTTCAAGTTGTGTCAAAGTCGTGTCAAAGTCATGTCCAAGTCACATGACTTTTAGGTCGTACAAGTATGAAAGGGGCCTAAAGTATTTATTGTCTTAACAGTTTTCAGTTGCTAAGTAGTCTCTGGCTATTTACTAAAGTTCACTGTTAAGGTGGGCTGAGAACAAGTGTTATCTTTATATTCTGTGTCCAGAAAAGAATACATATTGCAAAACTGTCTTAAAAATGCTGAACTTTATAAATTGAATGAAAAAAAACTAATAGTGTGTACTGGGCTTTAGCTCTTTAGGAATCCTTTAGGTGAACAAATGATAAATATAATTTAGATGTACTTCTGCATGATGTTATTTAAAAAGCAACTGACTAGCTGGGAGCAGTAGTGAGCCATAGGACAGCTAGCACAAACAGACTTTGCTATCATTACTTTGCTACATCAAAGGGCTCTGCGGTCCCTGCCTGCAAAAGGCATCTAACAAGGCCAAAGTGGCTGTAAAAACACACAACAGAATGAGTAAAAGTATTAAATTACTTTGTAATAGTGTTAATGCAACCATGCAAGTGGTTTAAAATACAAACAATAATATGTAATTAATTTATCCATTTTCATGTGCTAAATGACCAGAATGTGTTTCTTTTGTTTAATTATAGATTTTAATTAACAAGGGCAGCTGTAAAAACAAAACCGTAAATCAAGTTAACAATTATTTGCTACATTTTTAGGTGGATTATTAAAAATTTTAAATATGAGAAGCAATTATCTAGTAGTTAAATAATCATTGAGCAGATTGCCAGTTCATATTGTCCTCATGTCTTCCGTGCATGCAGAAAGCTGAGATATCTTAAAGCCCAACTCTGGGCTAATTTTCTTCCTTTTTTTAAACCCCAACCCTAGGTTTTACCTGCTTTGGTTTTAATGCTTGCCTGCAGTCCAGATCTGCCCTTTCAATACATCTTCTTTACCAGAAGATGTCCTTAGTCCTTTGGGTTCAGTGTTACCCATAATGATACAACCTGGAAGACTGAGGATGTTTTATTGTGAAAAAGAGGTATTCCTGGTAAGTTTTTTTAAACAAAGCCACTTAAAAAATCGACAGAGGTGGGTTTAGGAAAAGGAAAAAAATAGCCCCAGGGGACCAAATGTGGTCCCCACATCTGATTGGCTGCAGTCACTGTTTGGCTCAGAATGTTTTAATTTGTTTTTATTTTCAAATAAAAGTTTGTCCCCAATATAATGTATTATCCACAAGGTTCAGTATTGTCTGTTTTTCAATGGTTTGAAATGTTTTATACAGTAGATGTATGATATGATTTGTAGATTTTCAATGTGAGTATGTGTATGTTTCAGATGCTTTTTTGCTTAGATGGTTTAACCCTTTTGCTGACAGGTCCATATGTCATACGGATCTACAGCACTGCTTCCAGCTGGCCAGGTCCGTATGCCCTACTGACCTATATTCTTCTTCTGCTATAAGCTCATGGTCACTTCAGTAACCATGAACTTATAGCAGAAATGTTTAGCAGGATCTTCTGAACAAAACAATAGCTCTGATTAGCGGCTAACAAGCCACTGATCAGAGCTATTCTCCTGAAATGACACCCCCACCGATACCGCCGCTGCCACCTTTCTACCTGTCACCTGATGCTTCCTCCATTCCTGCACTGCCTAAAATGCCGGCACTTCACCAACCCCCCGCTGTCCCCCCACCTTCACCACCAATTCTCTCACCCCAGCATCAGCCTTTCCTCCGCAAGCATGGATCTCCATGGATCTGCTGCAAAAAAGCAATGCAAAGATTGTAAAAATGGTCCAGCCAGCTGAGTTTAAAAGTGGAGCGCAGGGCCTGGCAGGGAAAGGGTTAAGGCAGAAGAGGTCCTAGAAAAAGTAGCAATATTGTCTCAATCCATCCCCCTAATTCACATTGATAACGATTGCAATAAAACAGAGAAGCCACACATTTTGTTTTGTCTGGCATGGTCCTTACGCATCAGGTGCTAACTGCCTGGAAGTGCATTATCTCTTGTGTAGTGGTGGGCAGGTGTACAGCTTTCACTATCTGTACTATCCCCCTGATTTACTGCAAGAGCCAGGGCATCCTGTCTAGGTTGCCTTGTAGAAATCTAGGTCTGGTATTTTTCACTTTGTGAACAAGTGTAGTTTTTCTGCGGTCCTAGCGTGTTGTTCTTTCTTTGCATTACTTACTTTTTCAAAGTTGGCAGTTCTGAATATGCATTCAGATTGGCCAATCTGCTGACAATCATAAAATTTGACATTTGTAATTGCTTATTGAGTTATTAGTTGCATTATTCTCTGTGAATTAAACATATCTATTTGGAAATATGAAGATAAATAAAAGTGTTACCACTGCAAATCTCTTAATTTTGTCATCCATTTGCCTAATGTGAGATTTTTCTTCAAATGGAGAATCTTCCAATCTCCACTCAGCAGAATAAGTTTTAGGGCTTGTGCATGTTTATTCATCTGAACCTCAAAGTAACATTCTACTCATGCAGGGGTTGTTTATCCAAAATATCTTTCGACATCATGGCTGTTTTTGTTGCCAAGTTTTGTTTCTTGCTCTTGCAGCACAAAGGAGCAAAATATTGACTATAGAAAGCTCTCTTTTGTGGTCAACACCCACCTTTCTCTAATGAGTCTTAAGCCCCAAACACACCAGCAGAATGTCAGGAGACATTTGCTGATTCAAAATACATGCATGCTGGAAAGCCAGCAGCTGACCAATTCCAGATCCGCGCTCTCAGCCAATGGCAGAGAGCTCTGAACAGAGTTTCTGGCAGGGGGGGGCTGTCAGAACACAACAGCTCAGCTGGACTAACCTTGCATCTCTAGTACAGCAGTTAAATGAAAACAAAAAACAAAGAGGCCTGTCACATGGCCTGTCAAAATCATATGAGGTTTCAGTGCAGGGACAAGGTCATCTAGAGCCCAGGGAAAAAATGCCAAACTGTATGAGCATTACGTGTCAGCAAAATTCCCCCAACAAAAACACTACTCTGCATGCTTACTCCCTAAGCATGAATATCCCCTCTTTCCAGTACAAATCCTCCCCCCTGCTGAAATCCCCCCTCTCAGCACACATCTCCCCATCCTCTCAATACCCAAATGCCCCCCCATACCCCTAAAATTTCCACTCCTAGTACACATCTTGAAATCCCCTCTCCCAGCACAAATTCCCCTAAAATCCCTCCCCTAGCACAAATTCCCCCCACCCCATCTCCCAACACCACTCTTTGCACAGCCCCCCCTAAATATCCCTTCCTAGAACAATACCTACCCCCTTCCGTCCCCCCAAATTCCCCCTTTCAATACAAATCCCCTTCCCCCAATCTCCTTGTGGTGCCCTCCCACCTCATGTGATACCACAGTACCCAGGGCAGCCGCCCCTCCTACCCACCCCATGTCCCGGCCCTGAAAAGTTTCATCTTACATTTACCCCTGCACACCCCATTTACATCACATTTTCTCTCTTTTTTTTAATTGTTTATTTATGACAGTTTTGTATAACATACAAAGCAATAAAAAGTAGGACAATTCAACAGAAAGGGAGTATCACATGCACACAAGAAAAGTGTGGTATAGTCTAACAATTCAAATTTCTATCTTTGTTTCAGTTACACATATGTACTATACTATACCATACGGTATAACAGAGTTAAAACTTCAAAGAAAATAGAACTTTCAAAAACAATAGAGAAAAGAGTAGCACCATGGGGGGAAAGAGAGCAATTCACAATCATTATCAGAACCCTAGTGTGAGTAGTGTACTAAACAGTTAATCAATGCATCGGATGATTTGAGTCAGGGGAATACTCAGATCCATCCCATGCCCTCCAGATCTTAAAGTACCTAGGTAATGAACTATCAATCAATGCAGTCAAATGTTCCATCCTTCGTATATCTGTCACTGTAGCTAGGAATTGTGAAAGAATAGGGGAAAATGTAGACAGCCAGCATCTAGGTATGACCGTTTTGCAGCCAATAAAATAAAGGACATTAATCTCCCTGAAGCATTACAAATACCTAATAAAGGAAGACCCAGTAGGTAACACATAGGGTTCAGAGATATGGGGGTGTTGGATAGGTTTTGCAACAGTTCTTGAATCTGACCCCAAAACAAACTATGTTTGTTTGCCTATGGTCCCATGACATCTTCAGCAAAAACTTGAAGCTTCTGGGTTGCGAGTGAGCAAGATGTCTGGAGTTCTATACCAGAAAAGAAGAATCTTAAAAAGCGAAGGTACCTGGGTAACCCTCGATGTGATACGGCACCTCATCCCAATAAATTGGAAAATCAAACTGAGAGGAGGAAATACAGGGATTATAGCGGTGCCAAGAGATACACTCTACACTCAAGTAAAAAACAAAAATATTTTATTAACATAAATTCTTAAAAAATCGACATAGGATTCACAAAAGCAAGGTGTGCATATTGATTAGTATATTTAAAAACAATTATGTAGCGAAATTTTACGAGACTTGACCTGGGGAGCGTGGCGGCCAGTTCCGTAGATAGCCATTTAGATATCCGACATGTTTCGCCAGTGATGGCTTCGTCAGGGACAGATGTTTAATACCTATAGCGCTACAATTCAATCTATAGAAGAAAATTGCCAATCAGACAAAATTCTATATTCAGACATTTAAACAAAAGTACATGTGATATAAATGGATGCTTAAATATGTTTGCGAACTGTCAGACATAGACCACAGGCACCCACCCAAAGTGAACCCCCGAAGACCCCACACGCATAGAGGTGCCCACCAGACCCCCACCCAAGCCCCCCTAGGATGGTAAATATATACCTGCAGGTCGCCAGGGACAGGCGCAACATGCACCCGGAGCGGGGCCTCAAGCACAGATTACAATAGATAGCTGCAGGGGGCAGATAGAAGGACCTGACAGAGTATATCTATAAAGAAGAAAATTATAAATCAATTATAGTGGGCCCTTGAGGGACCCTGTAGGGGCCCACCAATTTAAAGGACAACATGGGACTAACATAGTCTCTAGCTTGTACTTACATTGACTTTATGAACAAATAATTTACAGGACACCGAAAAGCGATCAATTCAGGGTATTAGCCTGCCATAGAGCACATAATAGGGTACGTATCTCTAAAAAAAAAATAAAAAATAAGAAAAGAAGCACATATGAAACAGTCCCAAGAGGGTAGATGAGTAAAATGGTGAAAGTACAAACTGGCTATGTCCGTAATTGACATAGACTATTTATATGCAAAAAATTGCACTTACCAATGGGCATAGTGCAATAAGTTGAATAGATGGCTGATATGAAGGTTACAACCAATTATGTCGCCCGGTATAGCAAGCTGAGAAGTAAAGACAGAACATGGGCTGAATATAAGCAGGCTGACAAAGGGGAAGAGAAACAGAACTTACAAGATCAGGTTGTAGATTGTATATGCATACCAAGCTGAGATGCAGATAACCTAGCGGTGTCCTGTAGATCCTTGGCAAGTGTGGAGGCCAGGGATGCCGGCGTTCTTATGCCCCCCACACACGTGCGGCATCTGACGTTGCCACACGTGTGAGCGCACAAAACAAAGCCACTGCGCATGCTTGACTCGCAAATGCGTCCGGGCCTACAAGGTCCAGAAGGCATAGCGTGCTGGACCCCTCCCCCTCCATTCCCCCGCATCACCCGATGGGTACCCCCTGCCCACTGGCCCCTGTTGGTTTCCATGGACAGCGCGGATTACATCTGGTGCTCCAGCCTTTTGCCACAGAAATACCCCAGCTGTATGGACACCCAAGGGCATTGGAATTTTCTCTGCCCGTTGGTAGCCACTGAACACTGGTGATCCTTGGATCATAACATCTCTCAGGTATTGGGCTGCTAGTTGTAGCCGTCCAATACAGCGCTGTGTCTGTGACGTGTATATACACGTTACCATAGACACTACCGCTATGCCTTCTGGACCTTGTAGGCCCGGACGCATTTGCGAGTCGCGCATGCGCAGTGGCTTTGTTTTGTCCGCTCACACGTGTGGCGACGTCAGACGCCGCACGTGCGTGGGGGCATAAGAACGCCGGCATCCCTGGCCTCCACACTCGCCAAGGATCTACAGGACACCGCTAGGTTATCTGCATCTCGGCTTGGTATGCATATACAATCTACAACCTGATCTTGTAAGTTCTGTTTCTCTTCCCCTTTGTCAGACTGCTTATATTCAGCTCATGTTCTGTCTTTACTTCTCAGCTTGCTATACTGGGCGACATAATTGGTTGTAACCTTCATATCAGCCATCTATTCAACTTATTGCACTATGCCCATTGGTAAGTGCAATTTTTTGCATATAAATAGTCTATATCAATTACGGACATAGCCAGTTTGTAATTTCACCATTTTACTCATCTACCCTCTTGGGACTGTTTCATATGTGCTTCTTTTCTTATTTTTTTTTTTGTTTTTTTAGAGATACGTACCCTATTATGCGCTCTATGGCAGGCTAATACCCTGAATTGATCGCTTTTCGGTGCCCTGTAAATTATTTGTTCATAAAGTCAATGTAAGTACAAGCTAGAGACTATGTTATTCCCATGTTGTCCTTTAAATTGGTGGGCCCCTACAGGGTCCCTCCAGGGCCCACTATAATTGATTTATAATTTTCTTCTTTATAGATATACTCTGTCAGGTCCTTCTATCTGCCCCCTGCAGCTATCTATTGTAATCTGTGCTTGAGGCCCCGCTCCGGGTGCATGTTGCGCCTGTCCCTGGCGACCTGCAGGTATATATTTACAATCCTAGGGGGGCTTGGGTGGGGGTCTGGTGGGCACCTCTATGCGTGTGGGGTCTTCGGGGGTTCACTTTGGGTGGGTGCCTGTGGTCTATGTCTGACAGTTCGCAAACATATTTAAGCATCCATTTATATCACATGTACTTTTGTTTAAATGTCTGAATATAGAATTTTGTCTGATTGGCAATTTTCTTCTATAGATTGAATTGTAGCGCTATAGGTATTAAACATCTGTCCCTGATGAAGCCATCACTGGCGAAACATGTCGGATATCTAAATGCCTATCTACGGAACTGGCCGCCACGCTCCCCAGGCCAAGTCTCGTAAAATTTTGCTACATAATTGTTTTTAAATATACTAATCAATATGCACACCTTGCTTTTGTGAATCCTATGTCGATTTTTTAAGAATTTATGTTAATAAAATATTTTTGGTTTTTACTTGAGTGTAGAGTGTATCTCTTGGCACCGCTATAATCCCTGTATTTCCTCCTCTCAGTTTGATTTTCCAATCTTAAAAAGCGGTTTCTTTCTGCACTACACAACATGAGGTTCTAGATGTGGATTCCCATATTCTCCCCCAATCCTCTAAAGAGATAGGTTGCTGTAAAATATGGGACCCTTTTTACATATATTTGTGGGTGGAATAAGTTAGGGGGTGGCTTAGTGTAGAATTTTATATATAGACAATATTAATTGGGGTTCATATGGACCATTAGTACAAAGGAGTTCAAAAGTGGTGGGTTTCTACAGAGATAGCGAGGGAGATTTAATAAAGAAATTGTGTTTAAATTGCAAATAGGGGTACAGAAGTGTTTTAGGGACCTAAAGGAGGTTTCGCTTAGAGATCTGAAAAAGACATAAGTCTACGTGCGACTGGATTTACCAGGTGTCGTAGCTGAAAAACCCCTGCCTGAGTCCAAGGTAGCATCCAAACATAGGATAGACTATCAGGAATATCTGGGTTAAAGAGCATGCTGGAAAATGGAGGACAGAGGGAGGAAAAGGAAAACTGCTCCAAGCATTTATTCCATATGGATAACATAAATAACATTGGAGCTAAGCAGATGGATCTTAATTGTGGCATATGTTTGCCCGAGGAAGGCCACAACATGTACCAGGGAGGTAATCCCCATTTCAATTTCGGCCCATCTATTTGTGGCCTTCCTAGACATCCAAGAAGTCAGCACTGGCAAGTGGAATGCATAATAGTATTTAATGATGTCCGGGGTGGCCAGACCCCCTTTATTTCTTAAAGCAAGGACTACTGAACTCACAATGCGGTGGAAGGCATTATTCCATACAAAGCGTAGGCACTTCCGTTGGAGAGCCTTTAGATGTGATATTGGAATTGCCACTTGGAGTGTCTCAAATAAGTAAAGTAGTTTGGGAAGTATCGTCTTCTTGAGAACATTAATTCTCCCAAGAAGTGATAAAGGGAGGGTGGTCCATTGATTTAATAGCTGGGTAATTTCTGTAAACATAGGAGGGAAACTGGCCTGATAGAGAGTAGAGTAAGAGGGGGTAATGTGGATGCCCAGATATTTAAGGGTATGAGTACACCAGTGGTATTTAAAATTGTGTTGGAGGGAGGCAATTTGCTCTGGGGGCACATTAATGGGTAGGGCTTCAGTTTTGGATGGATTAATTTTAAACCCCTATATAGAACTAAAAGAGGCTAGGATATCATGTAGAGAAGGGAGTGATATGTGAAGATGAGTGAGGTTAACAAAATGTCGTTGGCAAAGAGGGACAGGGACAGTTTATAATCTCGCTGTCGCAGCAATAGCCCGCGAATGTCTGGGTGAGACATAATGGCCACAGCAAGGGGTTCCAGACTTAAAATAAAAAGCAAGGGCGACAAAGGGCAGTCCTGCCTGGTACCATTACTCAGGGGGAAGGGCTGCAACAAATGAGAAGATAGCTGCACTTGAGAAGAGTGGTACGAGTATAAAGCCTTCAAAGCATTAATGGAAGGATCTGAAAACCCATAGAGAGTACTGCGAACATAAATGGACAACTTAAGCGATCAAACACTTTTTGATCGTCTAAGCTTAAAACTATAGCAGGGCATTTTGTCTTAGTTAGGAGATCGATCAGATCTATTGTACATCTTGTGTTATCCCCTGCATGTCTAGTTATAACAAAGCCCACCTTATCTCTATGTATTAGGGATGGCATTAGAAGTGAAAGTCTATTGGCTAGAATTTTTGTAAATATTTTATAATCTGAAATTAACAGTGCGATGGGACAGTAATTATCAGGTAGTGAAGGGTCTTTGCCTGGCTTTGAAATGACAGTTATGAATACTAGACATGTGCGATTAGTTTCCGTAAATTCGTACATTCGGGAGGATCCGAAATTCAAATTGCTATGCTTCCGAATTTTGTACAAATATGAAATTTCGTTTACGAATTTCGGATCCAAATTCCTAACGAACATTCGTAATTGTTACGAAAAGTTAACAAACCTAAAAGTTAAAACCCCAGGAAGTCAGCACAGCACAGGGATGGTGGGAGCCCCTCGTAATTGTTACAAAAAGTTAACGAACCTAACGAAAATTCGTATTTCGTATGAAATTTTGGACACGAATTACGAAATACGAATTAATACTAATACGAAATGGAACGGAACAAAACAAAACAAATTTATTGGCAGCGCACATGTCTAATGAATACATGTAAAAACTGAGAGTGTGGAAGGGTGCCTTTTAACAATGAAGAGATTAGGGTTAATAGGTGTGGACCTAAAAAAGTGAGAAAGGTTTTGTAATAAGTAGAGGGGTGCCCATCAGGTCTTGGAGCCTTATGGGATTGTAAAAGGTATTTCCTTGGCCGTGATGGGAGGATTAAGTTTAGAACGTTGTTCACAGGATATCTCTGGTAATTGTAAAGACAACATGAAGTTGTCAAATTTCCTTTGTGTAAAATGGGAGGAAAAATCTGAGCTCAGACAGTTATAAAGACCTTTGTAAAAATCCTCAAACACCTTGGACATGTTACGAGGACAATAAGTGGGGGTATCATTAGACTGCATTAAGTGATCAGGTATAGATAAATATGGATGTGGCTTGAGTCTATTAACTAGCATCCTATGTGGTTTATTAGCATACTCATAGAATTTTTGTCTAGACCACAACAATGATTTAGAAATCCAAGGACTTAAAGTGTATGTAACCCCACTCTCATCCTTTCCACTGTCATAGTGGTTATCTATAAGGATATACATGCCTCCTGCATGTATCCTTACTTGTCAAAAGTCTTCCTTCTGTCTGTTATGAGACCCCAAAAACTGCACATTCTGTGGGTGGGTCTGTTGTCTGGAGCTCAGTGGGTGAAGTGATGATGTCAGTAGACTCCCCGCCCACCTCTACACTCCCCTTGTCAACATGCATTTTCTCCTGTGCATTTCTTACACTGAACTTCTGCTATGATCATTAACATCCAGTCAAAACCCAGAAAAGTTACCACATGACTTCAGCATGCCCAATCATGCTGAGGTGTGGAGCAGCCAATCCTGGGAGAGCTGGAGAAGAAAGGAGGAGGGGATCTGAAGTACACAGAATGTCTCTCTCAGGTTCATGCATGAGATATATAAATCACCTGTCATTCACAGCAAGGGGGGAGAAACGAACTCCTATTTCTCTGTCTGTCCATTTTTATCTCACTGAAAAAAGATAAGAGGATTGCTCAGAGCTGGATTAACTCTTCGTGGTAAGACTGGGCACAGATGACATGAAATCCTATACTGTACAAGGTGCAAGCCTTAATTAAAAAAAAAATTGGGTTTACATCCACTTTAATACGGTTACAAAAAGAGACCACAACTCATAGACGATCCACCGTGGGGGAGTGGAGTAGGCACATCTCAGTAGCTCAAAGCTGGGAAATGAACTTAGCTTTCAGTTTGACAGCGTCTCGCTTTAAGCGAGAGTCCACCAAGATGCACTCACCCCTGAAAAAACCTTATGAGCTTCCCACAAGGTGGAGATCTCTGACACTGAACCCTCATTTATTTGAAAAAAATGCAGACAGTTACTTTTGCAGAATATTCTGAGGTTCAGGATTTTTTAACAGGGATTCATTGAGAAGCCAATGACACATTTTTGGCATTAGAGCAGATAGAATAATATCTAGGTTAATAGGTGCATGATCCGACCATGTGATAGAGTTTATCTCTGAAGAGACTACATAGGGACGCATAGGTGCAGTCACAAAGAAGTGATTTAACCTAGAGTATAATTTGTGAGGTGGGGAGTAAAACGTATATTGTTTGTGGGTAGGATGTTTTAGTCTCCATGTGTCATAAAGGTTGTAAGATCAAACCAATTTGTGGAAGGAGGTGGATAGCTTTTGAGCTTGGGTTGGCGGGATAGTTTGAAACAAGGCAAATCTATCTTTGGTCGGGGACATGCATATATTTAAATAACCTCCTACAACCATAAAAGGTTGTGAGAAAGTCTGTAACTTTTCAAAAACCTTAGTGAGAAAGCCAATCTGTCCCCAATTAGGGGCATATATGTTTGCCAGAGTAAAAGACGTATTTAGATGGGTAGACTTCAGGAGCACAAACTGACCATGGGGCTCCAATATTGAAGAAATGATTCAAATGGGGCTAGAGCATTTAATTAAAATTGTTACTCCAGCCTTCCCAGAGGGATCGGATGCAACAAAAGTAGTAGGGAAGTGCTTGGAGGCAAACTTGAAAGAGCCCCCAGGTTGGAAGTGAATCTCCTGAACCACAGTTATGTCTGCTCTCGAAGTCTTGAATTCCTTCAAAGCTATCCATCATTTTTGAATGGAATTCAAGCTCTTCACATTACAGGAAAAAAATGTAAGAGCCATTATATATCATAATCATAAGTATCAATGATAGCTTTGATAATAGGTAAGTAGACACAGGTCGACAGTGCATAGAACATAAAATACAGTGACGCCTATTTGTTGAAATGATGCAACAGAAAGCGCATCTGGTAACTCAGAGAAGGTCAAAAAAAGGACCTGAAAAGAAAAGTAAAAAAGGATATAAAATACATACATATATATATATATATATATATATATATATATATATATATAGACAAAAAATGAATAGTAACTTTGAGAAAAAAAAACATTGTAGAAGGCCTGAAGGAAAAGAAAACATCTTCAGGAATCCAAGGTGGGAGCCTAGGATTATGGTGAGGTGCATGGCTACCTGCAAGATCCAACGGTAGGGTCCCATCTGCTCTAAGAAGCATATAACTGGTTTAAATAGGAAACAACCAGAAAAAACATAGAGTATTTCAGGAGAGCAGGAAAAGGATCTTCTGGGTAGAAGTAGAAGACTCACATAATGGAGTCCCAGGCACAGACAAATCAGATGAAGATTGTCTATGGAGAAATAGAAGGATTTCCAGCTGTAGTCAGTCATCAGGTAGGGGATCTGGAAGGAGCAGCCCGTTGAGGTGTTGAAAAAGCTTTCCGCGATCACCGGCGCACTGGGGTCCATATCTTGGCCGGTGTCAGGAGTGGCTTTGCATTTGGAACAGGAAGCTGAAGTTCTTCCTCAGGGATAGGTGGAATGCCCAGGTTGCGGATGAATGCCTCACTTTCATGAAGATCTTTTTAGTGAGAACTGCACACCACCCTTAGAGGCCGATAAGCAGAAGGGGAAGCCCCATCTATAGGCAACTTGGTGCTTTTGTAAATGAGTGGTGACAGGGTGTAAATGACGCCTCTTAGCCAATGTAATGGGTGAGAGGTCACTGAAGATTTGAATCTTGGCGCCCTTAAAGTCTATGCAAGACTTATTACGGATAGCAATTGTAAGAGCTTCTTTACTTTCATAAAAATGTAAGTGAACAATAATGTCTCTTGGGTTGGAGCCCTGAGGTGTTTTGGGGGCCAATGATCTGTGGGTCTTGTCCAGGTGCCAATCCATATCTGGGATATGGGGTGCCAGGGTGAAAAACAGAGCCAAATGATACTGGTGTAGCTCTTTATCATTAATGGATTCAGGGACCCCACGGATCCTGAGATTTTGGCGGCTTTGTCTATTTTCCTGCTGCAGTTGGAGTTAAGCAACTGTGTGTTTAATGGCAGCATTATCTTCTTCAAGGACATGTATATACTGAACAAGCTCATCAAATTTTCTTTCCAGGGTGTCAGTACGTTCCCCAATTTGATCAATCTCACCTCTAAGTTCTTGTGCAATTTTCCCAACCTCTTTAATCATATTATGAGTCAAATCCTGAAGAAGGGTTTGTAGCTTTAAGTCCAGCACAGCAACAGTCACCATCTCTGTAGATTCTGAGGGATGGGATTGCTGGGACATGTGGTTCCTCTCCAACATACCCTTAGCCGTTAGAGGGAGATCGTTGGGGTCCGGCGGATCCCATGGGGTACTTGAGGCCAGGGATTGTGGCCTAAGGAGGTATCGATCCATGTGCCTACTAGGCCAGAACAGAGACAGCGTGCCCAGGCACTTCTGGCTGTGGTTGGTGCTGCTCCTGGAGCGGTGGGTGCCTATGTAGCATTACAGGAGCCACGGATGAGGGGTCGGGGACTGGAGCTCAGCTCTCACGCATCCACCATCTTACAAGCCATGCATGCGCCTCTTCTCTCTGTTTTTTAAGCAATGATATGGCTACAGTTAGGCCATACATTACCACTTAAAAAGAACAAGCCTTAAAAAGTTGTAGCTACCAGAACAAAACTTTAAAAACCTTTAGGAGGATCATATTTACATGATTTGAAAGAAAAAATGCAGGTCAAGAATGCACAATTCACTCTTTTAATACAAGTTAATTAGAAATCTTTGTGAGAAGAAAAAAAAAAAATAACATGACACCTGACATGAACTTAATTTTCATAACATGCATCTACTGCAAACCTGCCATTTTAGTATATAGGAAGGGTAATAATAAATTCTTTATATGTGTCCTCTTCCTAATACCATAAAAGCTCTAATAGGAAAAGGGCACATCTTTACTGCAAAAGCACTAGTGCACTCCGAGTGTGCTGTAAATTCTTGACCTTTGGTACTGGCAGTGATGCAGATGTGCCAAAAAAAAAAATACACGCAAAATAGATATGATGTTCAAACTATCAAACTAAAAATTGTAGCTTGGAATATTTTAGAACACATTCAGAAATGTGGTGCAGAAATTACCAGTTTTAGGTCATGTATATATGTAATATTATATATATATATATATATATATATATATATATATATATATATATATATATATATATCTTACACTCTTTCCTCCGCTGTCAAACAAACAGATGCTTTAATGTACACAGTGTAAATGAACAGCATTCCACAGGAGATTAAGATACATAAAAATACACCAGCATTATAATACAATAAAAGATAAACAAGATAAACCTGCAAGATTTGCAAGCATGCAAATACAGGAATTAGTGTTTTTTTCCCGAGTTATTAATTTTTATGTGCATTATCTAGTTTATGATTACTTAGGTTGCCATAAATGTTGACAGTGGTTCTTGAGGATTAAGATTAGGAAACAGTGAGGAAACCACTTAACATAAGTCAGCTTTTTACTTTCATTAGTTCTTTATTGGTATATAGCGTAATGTCAATAAAGAAGAAATAAATAAAAGGACATTTGGGATATTGGTCTCCTTATAAATCATATATGATGGTACAGGTACATCGTTAACCAATTTGCGTTCATATATCACGTGGGATCTCTACTAGATCTATTCATTATATCTACATATGTCCTTAATTAACCTTAGTGTTAACAATTAGGGTTAGGGTGTATAGAGAAAGGAAAAAAACTTTTGAAACAAGGTTGTGCTTCAATAAAATAAAGCAATATAACAAAAAACAGAAACAAACAACACAGTAAATATATTTAAGTCAAGTTTCTTGTTTGGTAAAGAAATAAGATTAGTTCCTAGAGGATATTTTGTACCATTCTAACCAAATCTTCCATCGAAAGCTGGCCTCTTGGTGCCTGCCTTGTGTAGAAGTAAACAGCATTTCATATGTGGCATGCGCGTGGGTTGTCATTATGACTTCTTGGATAGAAGGAGCTACCTGGTCTCTCCAATGGCATACTAGCACTAGCCTTGCACTTAAAAGAATATGGACGGCTATGGTTTTGACTTCTATCGGTACTGATTTGATGTCTACCGACAAAAGTGCTAGACCTGGCGATAGGGATTTTTTATCTTTAGAATTTGTTTAAGCAGACGAAACACTGCTGTCCAGAAAGTGGCTATAGCCGGACAAGACCATAGTTTATGGTATAAAGCAGTTCCTCCAGCACGTCGAAGGAGCATGTGGAGAGAATTTTGCAATTCTATAGGGAGTTAGATACTATCTAAGTAAAATTTTTTGTGTCAGTTCCCAAAGGTTCACGCTTTTTGTCATTGCATATGTGATGCTGAGTGCCTTTTGCCATTGATCAGGGGTATATCTAATATTCAGCTCATTTTCCCATGCCTGTATGTGGGAAGTTTTAATTAATACATCCCTCTTGTTAAGCAGGTTGTAAAACCTTTAATTTTAGCATTAGGCTTAGTGTAGAATTGGGCTACATTTCATGGTAGTGATATAGAAGTGTTTGGGTTAGAACAAATAAAGTGGTCTATTTGTAGATAAGTGTAATATTCAAAGTTGAATAAACCATATTCTAGCTGTAGGGATCTAAAAGTTTTGGGTGCTGGACTTATCATCAAGTCATCTACGCCTTTTATCCCTTTTGTCATCCATCTACTTACATCCAAGTCAGGTAAGATGGTGGGTAAGCTTCATAGCGCTAGTGGGAGTACAGTTGTTGTGGACTCCTGGAACTCCTGGACTCCTGGAAGGAAGTGGTTATGAGTGATTTCCAGGCCTGAAGAGAAGCTAGTATAGTATGGGATAGTGATGTGCTTTGTGGAACGCTGTATTAGCTCGTGAGAAAGAAGTGATAAAGATTATTTCCTTGTGTTTGGGAGCGTACTAATTCTTCCCAAATGGTACCCTTAGTTTGAGGGAACCACATTTTAAGCTGTGCTAAGAGTGAGGCAGTATAGTAATCTTTGAGTATTACCAGTCCCACTCCTCCTGCCTTTCTAGTAACCAATCTAGAAAAGGCGCATCTTGCCTTTTTGCCTTGCCATAGGTATCTGTTAATTATTGATTGGGTGGCTGTAAAAATAAGTTAGGTATGGGAATAGGGAGTATTTTGAATACTTATAGGAATTGGGGAAGGAGAATCATCTTAAAAGCTGCTAAGCGACCTGACCAAGAGAGTTCTACTTTAGCTAGGTCTTGGAGTTTTGAACTTAAACTATAAATGGAGTGTAGCTTTAACCTGTTCTTCTGTTTTTGGTGTTAGGGTGATGCCTAAATATTTTATGCCTATATTGTTCCATGTGTATGGATACAATGTTGTAAGTTTCTGTTGAATAATTGGAGGGACATTTAGCCCTAGGATGTAAGATTTAGTCTCATTCACTTTATAGTAGGAAAGACGATTAAACATTTTAAATGTATGGTGTACCGAAGCCAGATTTCTCCACATCTGTGAGCATTAAGATGACGTCATCTGCAAATAAGCTGATGGGGTGTGATGAATTGTGAATCCAAAAAGCTGTAATTTGTGAATGGTTACGAATGTGACTCACCAGAGGTTCCATTAATAGGTTAAAGATTAATGGTGAAAGTGGACAGCCCTGACGGGTCCCATTTGTGATATTAAATGGGGTAGAAAGGACTTCAGAGGTATACACCTGGGCTGAAGGTTTGGTGTATAGAGCCATAATCACTGAAAAAAATTGGGCCTGCGAAGCCAAAAGCCGATAACACCTTGGCCAAGTATCCAAAGTTTAACCTTGGTAATAGTTGTATTATGTATGGGATTTTAGAATTGTTCCTGCAGCCACGGAGGCGCTGGACCAAAACTTTCCCTGCTCTATTGCCATTGGCATAGTAAGTCATTTTTAATCTTCTGGAGGATTTCTCAAAATTCTCCAGAAGATGTAATTTAAGATCATATCGGTGTTGTGTCAATTTGTGGGAGGTTGAGGGTGAAGGGTTCTGTTTATTTTGAGTTTCTAAGCTGTGGATTTCATCAGTAAGCTCATGTAAACACCTTTGCCACTGCCTCTTTACTTCTGCCCCTAATTTAATAAAGATTCCTCTCATGAACACTTTATGGGCGTTCCAAAAAGTAAAATGGTCATCTACAGGTGCTTCATTTTCTGTAAAATATTCTGTTAAATGCCTTTCCAGTGTCTTTTTGGTGTCTTCTCTTTGAAGAAGAAGTAGGTTGGCTCTCCATATTGGGATAGAGTCGGAGGATAATGAATCTGCAATATTTAGTACCACTGAAGTATGATCTGACCATGTGATGGTGTTGATCGATGTCATGGTTGTTCTTGTTAAAAGTCCCTGATCCACAAGGAAAAGGTCTATTCAGGAGTAGGGTGTGGAGAAAAAGGTGAAGTCTCTTTCGACTGCATGAAGGCAACGCCATCTGTCAAAGAAACTATTAAGGTGCATCAGATTGTGGAGTGGATGCCCCACACGGGTTGATGATGAGGTTAAGTCAATGTATGTGTCAGGGATGAGATTAAAATCACCACAAAGCAATAAGGATCCTTTTTGGTGTGCATGTATTTTTCATAGCAGTTGGTTAAGGAAGTGAATTTGATGGAAGTTATGGGCATATATGTTGGCAATTGTATATGTGGTGGAATTAATGTCACATATCAAGATTAAGTATCTTCCTTGCGAATCCTTCATGGAGCTTGAAAGATACAGTGTCTCTAATTGCTGTGAGGACACCTCTCTTCTTTGAGTCTGCATTAGCAGTAAAGACATGGAAAGTTCCTATTTGAGCATTTGGGATGTGCTGTGTTACAGAAATGTGTTTCCTGTGCGCACAAGATATCACTTTTAAATGGCAGAGCTTCTTAACGCATTTATTTCCTTTTTAGCTGGGTGATTAAGGCCTTTGTATTGATAGAAAGAAATGTCACCCCCATGTGGATAAAGCAGGAATGATAAACTTATATGTCTTTCTGTAGAAAATTTGTTTGGAGAGAGCTCTCCCCAGTGGCCAAAGTTGCAATTGTTTTTCTTATGGAATATTCCTAGGGATGTTGGAGTTGCTAGCAGGTTCTGGGATGATCTGCCATTCCTTCAGTATGGATAGGTCTTTTGCCAGTGAGTCCACTATATACATGTTACCTTCTTTAGTGATAGTGATTTTTGTTGGATAACCCCACCTGTAGTTTATCCTGTGATTTCTGAGAGCGTTAATGATAGTGGTAAGGCTCTTTCTCTTTTGGAGAGTATACTGGGATAGGTCTGTAAAAAAATTGCAGGTTTGAATACTGTGGTGGAATGTGGTCTTTGCTACGCATTGCTGCCATCAATTTTTCTTTGGTATGGTAGAAATGTAGTATCACATCTCTCGGTGTCTGATCAGGGAGGTATGTTGGTTTAGGTAGGCGATGTATCCTATCTATAGTGACATCTAGCTCAGTGAGATCAGGGAAGAGTTCCATAAATAAAGAGACAGTGTAGGCCCTCAAGTCTCCCTGTAGGATGGATTTGGGAATACCTCTAATTTTCATATTATTACTTCTGGACCTTTCTTCCATATCTGCCATTTTTGTTTTAATTCACTCCATCTTGTCCTCTTCCCATCATGGACATCTATCTACCAGGTCGTTTATGGTGGATGCAAACTCCTCCATTTTAGTTTCAATATGATCCACCCTAGATTTCACTACTTGTATGTCCTTATGAAAATTTTGCATACAAGACATCATGTCAGCCTGGAGTGTGCACCACAGTGATAGCAACATGTCCTTCAGGGCACGAGCGGCGCGCTCGGTGATCAGCGAGTCTTTGAGACTCGCCTGATCACATATCAGAGTAAGGCGTTGGTCCCGACCCCTTACCACATGATCAGCTGTCAGCCAATGACAGCTGATCATGTGATGTAAACAGAGCCGGTAATCGGCTATTTTTCCTCCTTGTGCTGACAGTGTGAGGAGGAAAAAAAAACCCGATCACCGGCGGTCATCTGCCCCAACAGCAATAGTCCCACCAGTGCCCACAGTGCCATCCATCAGTGCCATCCATCAGTGCGAAGTGTGAAGGAGAAAAATTACCTGTTTGCAAAATTTTATAACAAACTATGAAACATGATTTTTTTTTTTCCAAATTTTCCATTTTTTTTGTTTGTTTAGCAAAAAATAAAAATCCCAGCTGTGATTAAATACCACCAAAATAAAGCTCTATTTGTGAAAAAAAATGATAAAAATTTTATTTGGGTACAGTGTTGTATGACCGCGCAATTGTCATTCAAAGTGCATCAGCGCTGAAAGCTGAAAATTGGTCTGGGCAGGAGGGGGGTTTAAGTACCCAGTAAAAAAGTGGTTAAAGAGTAACTCCACATTTGTTCAGGGAACAAAAAATACCCCCTTTAGGTGATCAATGTACATTGCATAGATTTTAACAAACTTTTTTGCAGACTCCTACCTGTTTCTGCTCTGAAGAAATAGCTCTTTTTTTGACAATGGCCTGTGCACAGCTATTGTGAAAGGGAGTGACTAATTAATTGTATTCAGCGTATGCACTTTCAGGGTATTTATGAGAAAAGTTGCAGTGTCTGCATCCCTTTAGAAGTGATTAACCCTTGGGGAGTATCTCACCAAAAATGATATTTTTATTACAAAGGATGTTTGAAATCTGACATATAACTTAGTGCAGAGTTCTTCATGGAAGCAGGAAGGACATTTCTGGAAGCGCTCTGCACACCTCTGAGTTTCTGTACATCTGAGAGGTGTACAGAACACCTCTGAGTTTCCATATGACATTGAATTTTAAGAACATTAAAGCACTGCTGTTTGAAAAGGAAAGGTCATTTTTTTCTTTTCTTTTTTTTTTTAACGAAAGTGGAGTTACCCTTTAAAGCTCTCCTCCTCTGTAATAGATTCATCTATATGAGCTGCAGAAAATGTAAGAAGCAGAAAAAGAAATGCACAGCTTAGTAGTGTAATCACAAAGCATAACTGTAAAGCTCTGCCTTGAATGGACCACCTGCTGGGTACAAGTAGTAAATAATAAATATTTATATGTGGCCGAGCTTTCTATATTGTACTTTAGCCTTGTACATTATAATAAAGAAAGGAAATATTATACCTGCTTGCAAAGCTCTACTTCCTTGCAAAAAAAACTTTCAGTTAAATTTTTAACTAGGGATGAGCCGAACACCCCCCGGGTTCGGTTTGCAGCAGAACATGCAACCCGGCAAAAAATTTGTGTGAACACGCAATCCTCGTTAAAGTCTATGGGACACGAATGTGAAAAATCAAAGGTGCTCATTTTAAAAGCTTATATGCAAGTTATTGCCATAAAAAGTATTTGGGGACTCAGGTCCTGCCCCAGGGGACATGTATCAATGCAAAAAAAAGTTTTAAAAACTGCAGTTTTTTCAGGAGCAGTGATTTTAATAACACTTAAAGTGAAAATAAAAATAAAATATTCCTTTAAATATTTTGCCTGTGGGGGGGTCTCTTAGTCTGCCTGTAAAGTAGGGAATCTTTCCCTTGTTCATAACAGTACCACAGAAAAATGACATTTCTAACGGAAAAAATTTCATTCAAAACGGCTGTAATGTATTGTCGGATCTCGGTAATATAGATAAAAATCATTGAAAAAAAACGGCGTGGGTCCCCCCAGTCCATTACCAGGCCCTTTGGGTCTGGTAAGAATATTAAGGGGAACCCCGCACCAAAATGTAAAAAAAAAATGTTGTGGGGGTCCCCCCAAAATCCATTCCAGATCCAAAGGGCCTGGCATGGATTTTGGGGGGACCCCACGCCTTTAATTTTATTAAAGGTAACCCTGCACCAAAATGTAAAAAAAAAATGGCGTGGGGGTCCCCCCAAAATCTATACCAGGCCCTTCAGGTTTGGTATGGATATTAAGGGGAAGCTTGCGCCAAAATGAAAAAAAAGGCAAGGGGTCCCCCCAAAATCAATACCAGACCCTTATCTGAGCATGCAACCTGGCAGGCCACAGGAAAAGTGGGGATGAGAGAGCACCCCCCCTCCTGAACCATACCAGGCCACATGCCCTCAACATGGGGAGGGTGCTTTGGGGTCCCTCCCAAAAGACCTTGTCCCCATGTTGGTGGGACAAGGGCCTCTTTCCCACAACCCTTGCACGGTGGTTGTGGGGGTCTGTGGGCAGGGGACTTATTGGAATCTGGAAGCCCCCTTTAACAAGGGGGCCCCCAGATCCCACCCCCCCATGTGAATGGGTATTGGGTACATTATACCCCTAACCATTCACCAAGAAAAGTGTAAAAAAGGTAAAAAAGACATGAGACAGTTTTTGACAATTCCTTTATTTAAAAAAAAGAGTGTCCATCGATGTAAATCCATCTTCAATCACAGCGCCGACGATGGAATAACTCTGCATCGATGGGAGGCGTCCCCGTGACTGCAGCCTTTTCGCAATGACAGCTGTTATATAGCTGAGGGTGGGGCCACCCGGTGATGTATGCGGGTGACTCCTGCCCCCTTATGACGTCATGTGACATCAGAAGGGGGTGGGGGTCACCCGTTTTTGTCACCGGGCGGCCCCGGCCTCAGCCATATAACAGCTGTCATCGCGAAAAGGCTGCAGTCGGTGGGACGCCTCGCATGGAGGCAGAGATTTTCCAGGGTTTTTTTGGGACCGTCGGCGCTGTGATTGAAGATGGATGGACATCGCGGGACACTTTTTTTTTAATAAAGGAATTGTCCAAAACTGTCTCCTGTCATTTTTTACTTTTTTGACACTTTTTTGGGTGAATGAGCAGAGGTATGTACCCGATACCCATTCACATAGGGTGAGGTGGGATCTGGGGGCCCCCTTGTCAAAGGGGGCTTCCAGATTCTGATAAGCCCCCTGCCTGCAGACCCCCACAACCACCTGGCAAGGGTTGTTGGGAAGAGGCCCTTGTCTCCATCAACATGGGGACAAGGTGTTTTGGGGGGACCCCAAAGCATGCTACCCATGTTGAGGGCATGTGGCCTGGTACGGTTCAGGAGGTGAGGGTCCGCTCTCTCATCCCCACCTTTTCCTGCGACCTGCCAGGTTACGTGCCTGATAAAAGTCTGGTATGGATTTTGGGGGGACCACCACGCCATTTTTTTTTTATTTTGGCGCGGGGTTCCCCTTAAAATCAATACCAGACCTGAAGGGCCATTTTTTTCAATGATTTTTATGTATATTGCCAGGATCCGGAAATACATTACAGCCGCAAGCAGTTTTAAATGACATTTTTTCCTTTAGAAATGTAATTTTGCTGCTCTCATTTATTACACAATGTATGGCCACTATGTAAGCAGCCTCACATAGTGTGGATCATGGACTTAGCCCCCTGAGCCATGATTGGCCAAAGGCACCCTGCCATTGGCCAATCATAGCTCTCACAGCAGAGTGTGCTGTGATTGGCCAAGGCATGCAGGTCAGGTGCATACTTTGGCCAATCAGCAGCCATCAATGCACTGCTATCTCGCAGTGCATTGACGATCTTGAAGTGCATTATGGGGCGTTATGCAGGTGCTCGAATTTCCTGCGAATGACCCATAATATTCTAAATTCGGAGAAGTTCGACTGTTCGACTCAAACATCGTGCTCATCCCTACTTTTAACATTGAAATAGCGTTCCTGCAAAATGACTGAAACTTTCATACCAGTATTTTGTCTTCTGAGAGTCCTACATCCTTACCTTATAAATAAATGGTCCTGAACCTGTCAATGAAAAAAAGGCAGATTATAGTGTTCCACGGTTCTAGTATCATCCACCTTCAGCATCCATAGCAGTCTACTCCGCACACAGATACACAGGAACATGAAAGGGAGGTTGCACAGCTCAGAGTCAGGTGATAAGACTCAGATTAAAAACAAATCGAGTAGACTTTCCTTAAAAAGGGCCTTTGGTAGATTTCTGCACCCTTCTTTGTGGGCCTTCTGGCTAGATAGTGAGAATAATGAGGATCTCGAATAGAGCTGGAGCATCTTCTCATGGGATTTATTCCAAGAACATTGCCAATGTGATTGCCGAAAGTCACTGTAAATAAACACTGTACAGTAGATAGATAGATAGATAGATAGATAGATAGATAGATAGATAGATAGATAGATAGATAGATAGATAGATAGATAGATAGATAGATAGATTTATTTGCTATTCTATTAATCAGATTTTAAGGTGCAACGTCTAGATGGGAGTGGAGGTCTAATTGCTAAACAAACCTTGGATTGTTATGCAAGGTCCACCTTAATCATATAAAGAATTAGCTTTCTGTTAGTGTTTCTTTATGGAGCTATTTTTTAGTATTTATGTTTTTGGAATTCATATTTCCATTCTTATTTAATTCATATTCATCAAAAACCCTTTTCTTTTTCTCTCTATAGGAAGAACCATTTGTTATGGTTTTAGAGAATGTCTTGGGAAAGCCAAAGAAATACCAAGGATTTTCTATTGATGTCCTTGATGCCTTAGCCAACTATTTGGGATTCAAGTATGAAATATATGTTGCACCAGATCACAAGTATGGAAGTCCTCAAGAAGATGGTACATGGAATGGGTTAATAGGTGAACTTCTCTTCAAGGTAAATATGTGCACCAATACAAAGATGTCATCTATCAGTAAACATGCATAATATCATATTATCTCAATTTAGTATTGTATTTTTACAGTATGTTTTTAATGTGATTTCCAAAAGTCCCTGTAACAAACATTAAAGTTCCTAATAACTGTACTAATATATTATCACTGTAGTGTTTTGGCTCAGATCAAACAGCCTGAGGTTGAAAATATGTTGCCTTCAAGACATACATTGGAAACATAGCAGCCAGTTATATTAGTCAGAAATGTGATGTTTCTGGGGAGCAACACACAAAGACAGATGGCAGACATGACTATTAATATGCGTTATTCCTTAGCAAATATTGAGTTGTGCCTGTAGTTCTTTACACTTGTAAATCTTTTGCAACTAAATAGATCACGTTTACCAATGCTGGGGTAAAATTACTAAATTACAAATTAGAACATGTCTGTTGTTTTACCCAATAACAAATAATTATTAACCATACCTACTGTATGTACTAGTTTATTTTACAGAATATTTAGTTGTAAACAAATGTTTTTAGTGTTTCGTTTACATGACAGTGCAGTCACAGGCTATTTCCACAGATATTTATGTGTAGAGGCCTTCAAACATTGCTGTTGTGGGGGATTGTAGGATGCTCTTCATTTATCTTCAAGGACATAGGCAATGAGTAAAAAAATATGGACTTGAGTACTTTGCCATTAGACAATGTTACTGACATGCTGTATATGTATATTGTTTTAAAGCCCTCAAAACTTCAGAAAATGTGACATTAACGCTAAACTAAACAGTCAAGGAAGCTGCCATCTTAGCTTCTGATCTGCAGTTGCTATGATGCTGCACATGTCAGTTTGGTTGGGAGCACAGGCAACTGTCACAATTAGCCTGAAAATGTATATATAGATTGTATATACTGTATACATTTCTATTTTTTATTTAGTTTATTATCTTTAATAATGCAACTGTTTCTGTCAGTGGGATTATTATAACCAAAGCACTGCAGATGAAAACTATAGCCAGAATATGGTAGTGTTCTTCTTACGCCTAAAGACTTTCATTTTTATCCATGGAGCCTTGAGTCTGCATGTGAACACTTATATCATAGCTGACATAGTGATCACATGACGAGAAACTCTGGTTCTCGATCGTCTGTAAGGACCATGGCAGTCACTGAACGTTTAGTTTTTTGACAAGAATTTAATTTTAGTGAATCCATTCAGCTCATAACTTTTCTATTTTTTAGTGAAATAAGTTTCATACCAGCAATGCTTCGAATATTGGAAAATGACATGTAAGAGGAAATTGGTAAAATAAATCCTTTCTTCAAGTGGCATCCAATATTTATTAACTGAGGCAAGAAGAAATAGAGTAGTGGGCCCAAGGTCACTGTTTCATTTATAAGCAAAAGGTAGATGTGATTAAAAAATGTAACATTCAAAGACACTGTTAGGTGAACTGTGTTGACAAATGGGATCAGAATATAGGAAGGTCATAAAAAAATACATTTTCTGAATTAACACTGTCCTTGAAACTGCATAAATCAATATTAACCAACCTGGACCATATGAGTTTGGAATTGATCTTCTTAATGTTAGATACATGATTATCTATATCAACTGAAATAGAGGTCCTTGGCATTTTAATCAGAAACATCTAAAAATCCATTTTAAATTTCCTATAATGTGACTATGGGAAATTTTGCCATTTTGCAGTATACAGATTAAGTTGCCAACAACCTTTAAAACTCTTTGGGTTTAAGCAGAGAACTACAATGTTTTTCTGAGGATAATTCTTTTCTTCTTTTGGACACAAAATAACATTTTGATTCATGCTTATTTTTTTCAGGAAAATACTAGAAAAATGTGAACATGTCCAATTCCCTAGATTCCCAAAAAATGTGCAAAAAGTTAATTTCGTTACTTAGATTCAGCTGTAAATATACTCTACTGTTTGCGCTGATTATAGGGATACCAAGCAGTGTGTTTCATCCATGTTTTGTGTTTATCACTCAAAATACCCATGCACACTTGACTTTGTCAAGTCCATCTACATTTTCAGCACCTTATCATAAATAGAAAAGCTCGATATTGCAGGAGCAGCATAGATTCTACTACGCCCACTCCCTTTACAGTAGTTGGCATCCAAATACATTAACCACTTCAGCCCCGGAAGGTTTTACCCCCTTAATGACCAGGCCATTTTTTGTGATATGGTACTGCATCGCTCTAACTGACAATTGCGCCATCATGCAGCGCTGTAACCAAAAAAATGATGTCCTTTTTTCCCCACAAATAGAGCTTTCTTTTGGTGGTATTTGATCACCTCTGTGGTTTTTATTTTTAGCGCTATTAAGAAAAAAAGAACGTCAATTTTGAAAAAAAAAAAAAACATATATTTTTTACTTTCTGCTATAAAACATATCCAATAAAAATCTAATTTCTTCCTAAATTTAGGTCAATATGTATTCTGCTACATATTTTTGGTACAAAAAAAAATCCCAATAAGCGTATATTGTTTGGTTTGCACAAAAGAGATAGTGTCTACAAAATAAGGGATATATTTATGGCATTTTTATTTAATTTTTTTTTTTACTTGTAATGGCAGTGATCAGTGATTTTTAGCAGGACTGCAACATTGTGATGGACAGATCAGACACGTTTGACATTTTTTTGGGAACCAGTGTCATTACAGTGATCAGTGCTAAAAATATGCATTGACACTGTATAAATGACACTGGCAGGGAAGGGGTTAACATCAGGGGCAATCAAAGGGTTATCTGTGTTCCATTAGTGTGTTTCTAACTGTGTGGGGGATGGGCTCACTGCATGGACACTGTGATCCATCTTCCTAATTATCAGGAACACTAGATCACAGTGTCCATGCCTGACAACACGGAAGTCTGCATTTTTACATAGGCAAACCGCCGTTCCATCTCTGCGGGGAGTGATCGCAGGTGGCCGGTGGACATTGTGTTCACTGGGCCCTCTGATTGGCTCCCCCTGTGGCCAATCAATATGCGATTGTGGCTCTGGCAGCACGTGCCCCCCAGTGGCTATTAGCAGAATCACGTACAGGTATGTGATTTTGCGTAATAGAGCCACCTTGCCGCAGTATATGTAGAGCAGGCAGTCTGGAAGTGGTTAATAAATTAATTACCTAAATGCATGTATCTACATTTTTGATTCAATGTCACTATACACACTTATTGTACAAAATGAAAATTATATTTTTCCGCAACTGGAGCTTGTTCTCTTCTTCTTTGGAATTTTTAATTGTACAAGTTCACTCTATGATGTAAAATAGCATTTCTGCTGTGTGGAAAACATATGTGTGCTGTCTATTGCCAGTACAACAAAGAAGGCACTAACATTATTTAGCACATTTTTGTTTTTAGGGTTCAGTTTTTCCATAACTGCTGCTCTGACTCTGTGCTATATTTTGAAAGGCCCTCACATCAACTGAGCTATTTATAAGGTAGGAGTAATGGTAAGGACCCCCATGTAGTCATAAAGACAAAAAAAACATTGGCTCAATTAAGATTGGTTTTCTAACAACGTCACATGACTCACACCCCAATGCCTAATTCTAACAAGTAAAGATTAAAACTAGCACTATCCATAGACATGAGTCCTTTCTGTAAAATATATTTTGTGAAAACATCTTTATTATTTCTTTAGACCCCTATCTAACACCCATCAATGTTTACATTAAAACTCAATAAAACACCAAAACTTAAAATCGAATATGTTTGTGCAAATGCTCTTGTAGTTTGAAACAATTGAAACCTTTTCTCTACGTGTTCTTCTTTCAGTTAAATCATACCAGTAAGTTGTATCCACAGGTACTTTTCTTAGATATTTAGCTAAATCATTGAAACCTTCTCCTTCACACTCCAAAGTGGGACTACAAGCAGCCATTCCAGTGTATAGTGCCCTGGGATGTGCTGCTGTAGTCATCACAGTAAAACTGTTTGACTGATGCTCATAGGTGTGCACAGCCTATTGCATTAGGGTGTGCACCCCAAAGCTCAAACATATTTGTGCGTGTGTATACTGACAGTGTCAGCAGAGCAGTGGACAGTGTCAGTAGGACAGAGATTGGTGCCAGTAGGGCAGTGGACAGCGTCAGTAGTATATATATATATATATATAT
Source organism: Aquarana catesbeiana (assembly GCF_042186555.1). NCBI lineage: Eukaryota > Metazoa > Chordata > Amphibia > Anura > Ranidae > Aquarana > Aquarana catesbeiana. The sequence goes on from NC_133324.1 coordinate 640,486,493, forward strand.
ATATATATATATATATATATATATATATATATTTACAGTTTTTTTTAGGAGTTTCGTTAGGGGGCTTTGGTGAAATATCAGGGGTCTAAACAGGGGGAATCTGCACCATACAGGCTGATTAGAGTGTGCCTAGGCACACCTAGCACACCCTGTGCGCACGCCTATGCTGATGCTGCAGTATGCACACATTAACAAGAAGATCTTTCCAAGGGTCTACACGATGTGCACAAAACATGAGCAAAAAGGAAAACTGTATGTTTAAGAAAAAAATAAATAAATCGTGTAATCCTTTTTAACTTTTAGTGCTGTACAAAACAAAATATTGTTTTGTGAGCATTTAGTTCTACTTTAAAGTGTTACTAAACCCAGGACCCTGCATTCACTATATCTGGTCTCCCACAGTACACAGAATATGGAAATACAATTATTTTAGTAAATATAAACTGCTAAATAACTTTTTTCATCAGCAGTATATAGCAGTTTTGTGACTTCTATCAGTGTCCAGTCGAGCACTGGTTAAAGCTTTTAGGAGGAGTTTTGTTTATCTCTTCTGACTGCAAGACCTCTGACCCCCTGTCTAGACAGTGCTAATTGGCCCTGTGCTGATCAGATGCACCCTCCCAAAAAACAGATTGCCCCCAAGGCTCTGAACTATCAACAGATAGATTGGGGACTGTGGAAGAAGGGGAGGATCAGAAAAGACAGGATCAAACAGCCTTCTTACACAATGCAGAAGATTAACCCCTTAGGTTCCACAGTGAGTATAACAAGAATACTTTACTGCAGGGATCTCCAAACTACAGCCCTCCAGCTGTTGTGGAACTACATGTCCCATGGGGCATTGTAAAACTCTGACATTCACAGACATGACTAGGCATGATGGGAATTGTAGCTCCTGAACAACTGGAGGGCCATAGTTTGGACACCCCTGCTTTACTGCATATACAGACTGATTTTACTGTTGTGGGTTTAGTAACACTTTAACTTGTGCAGTATTCACACCTAACTAAAAGATAAGTAAACCGTATTCCTGGTAATTTTAAAGCATTTTTTGAGGCGTATTAGAGGCATTTTTGCAAGTTTATAAATTTAGTTGTTTGGTCTATGGGGCTAAAAATGCATGAATATACTCAAAAAAATGCTCACATGCTTTTTTTTAGCATAAGACAGAGAGTGTAGGGTTCTTAACCGCAAACTAACATAACAGTGAAGAGCTCATAAGATATTATGTGATATAGTGACTCTTTACAGTATATTCTCTAGTAAATCTACTTCCGTCTTCCCAACAGAGAAATCATTGAGAGTGATTTCTTATAGTCCACATTGTGCTAAGTCTTTGCACGAAATAGGCAAAGGAAGAAATTATGACGCAGTAAAAGAGCATCTCAGAAAAACCCTTCTCCTATCCCAGTTCACGTTGTATCAATAAAAGCAAGAGAAAACTACAATATGGACTGTTTTCTATTTCTATGGGCTGCGATGGGCTAGGTGGTAAATATAATTTACAGATATAACACACAAATTGCTGCTCCTACGGGGGTAGAGCGCTATATATATATATATATATATATATATATATATACTGTGACAAAATATATAGTTCACCTTAAGTGAAATATAAGGTTTCCAAAATGACATCCAAATTGCATAACAAATGCTATCATTTTCTGTAAGTTCCTAACAATAAACAGTGTGTGGTCAATTATGTCTCCTTCTTGTGCCTTCACCGTGGTTTTTGTTCACATAAAGATGAACTATAATATATCTTTGTACTCGCAGGCAGATGTTTTAATTATAAGATTTTCAGACAAGGGGTATGATAAAGGAGTGATAAACACTCAAATCCAGTTTACGCACCTTAAAAGAATTGTCGGACACCACCTACTGTTTTAATATTATTCCTCTGGGACTGCTGAATACAAGCCACATGGGGTGTTACCTTAATCAAAGCCTGAAGTGTCACATGAAACAGGTCAGTCCAATGTCTTAGTAAGAATGCAGGGGAATGCAAAGCAAGCATGATTGATTAAAATACCTAATACTGCTTCATTACCTCATGCCAAAATGTTGAAAACATTGTTAACTATAGTATAAACTAAAGCCTAATGATAGACTGATGAGATCAGGTTGATGGCCAACAATGCACTCTGGGGTTCAGCCAAATGTAGTACCTTTCATAAACTTTAGCCCAGCCAGTGAAGTGTGTTTCAGGGCTTTATTCCTTTTTTTCAAAAATAGAGTTTACCCTTGTAGGGGTTTTCAGCAATACAACAACAAAAGAGGAATTTTCTAGGCTACTGACTATCTGGACTCTGTGACCCCTTAGTCTCCACACAAACTCACCATGTGAGCACATCAAGCTTTGTGCAAAACAAACTGCTTAACTCGGGCTGTATAGGCTCTAAGTTAAAACCTGATGCTGAGCTATACAGTGTAGAAAATATCATAATTCTACAGTATGCGAAGGAATGTGAAATTTCCAGTGGTGTTGCTATGGGGGTGCGGGGAGGCGGGCCGCACCAGGTGACACCCACCAATGGGGTGACACCAGGGCCGCTGCCCACCGCTACGCACTGTACTATATTGCTTCTGCTTGCACTTGCAGAGCTGCAGTGGAGCGGCGCGAGCAGGGCGCCAAGCCGTGCAAGGGGGGCTGTCTATAACACTCTCCCACCTTAAGCTGTCTCTTGGGGATCTTCAATATCTCCAGAGGCAGGCAGAGTTGGTGGACAGGGCTGCAGGTGTGGCTGCCTCCTCCACTCCTCCCACAGACTCCTTCACTCTGCCTGATTCCGCAGCTGAAGGAGAAAAAGGTGGGAACCCAGCAGTCCTGGATGTCTTTACCTCTGGGCATGCTGTAAGTTATTGCACCCTGCCTGTCTCTACATAGATAGAGTCCTAACCTGCCCTATGCCACCCCAGCCTGGCACTAATACCACCCCAAACTGCCCTATGCCACCCCAACCTGGTACTACACCACCCCAACCTGCCCTATGCCACCCCAACCTTGCACTATACCACCCAAACCTGCCCTATACCACACCAGCCTGCCCTATACCAACCTAACCTACTCTATACCACCCTATACTATCATTTACAAGGGCCGTTTGGGGGTGTGCCCCATGACCCTGTTCTGCCTGCAGGGCGCTGGGCAGGATAGACAGGAGGGGGTGACACTATGTTTTGCAGCACCAAGTGACACCAACCCTAGTGATGCCACTGGCAATTTCTACTATGTTATAAAATATAATACTTAAATATCTGTGCAATGTCCAAAATAAATACTTGTGCTAAACCCAAACTGAATAGATAACATAAATGACTGAGATACATAAATCTCTTTTTTGTACTAAGGGCCAGTGAGGGTCTAATGAAATGGCTGATGTGTGTAAGATGTATATCAAAATGCCATCAATTCATTATTTTATTTTTCCATCACAGTCCTCTAAACTGCATTCCTGATTCAACATAAATGCATCAACTAGAAATAAAGTAAAGCGCAACCACTGAGCAATAAAGTGCTTGCTGTGCATACAGTGTTCTTCCACTACTTTCAGAAACACTCACAGCTTGTGACCACCTCCACCTTCCACCCTTAGTAAACACCACTCACCAGATTTGATGTGACCCCTTATTGCATAGGAAGGTCAATATGCTGTACTTTTTTTCCTGCTCCGATCACTTCTCTCAGGTGACACCACCATTAAAAGAAGGGGGGAGGCTCACAATAGTTTGTTTTATTTTAAACATTAAAAACACCAATCTGTTTCATATGTGTACAATTCCACATAGTATACAGTACACCAACCAACAAAATGTCCAAGTGCTCAACGATGACCGGGAGTGCATCACCAGAAAGTGACACACTCGAAGTGACATAGTGAATAAGGCTCCTTCCAACACATTTCATTAATTATGGCGTCATCAGGGGATGACACAGGCTCTGCCTAATCACTCACAGTCTCTTAATATGTCTTTAGGCAATGGCCTGAGCAGATTAGATTGTCTCTCTTTGAGGCCAGTGTAGACACTCTCCCACTCTCTCTTCACGCATGGTGCTCCTTCAGCAGCTTGTCTCTAGTGGAAAGAGCCCTAAACCATATACAGCCCCTTGACTAAAAGGGCTATGCATGCACACCTGCACAATCAGCATGCTAGTTTCCTGTAAAATGTGCACCCAATCCAGATGTTACCAATTCTGAAGAAAACCTGACATCCCAGAGGCCCTCAACCTGCATTCATTTGGGAACACTGGGCCGGGTGGCATCAAACCCTTCTGACATAATGACGAGGTATAGCACTGTCATAGTACACACATAAGCATTGATTTATAATGAGTATAGGTGTACAATAAAAATTGTTTTTAACAAATACATAAAGTTAAAACCTTTTTTGGTGTGAAATGTGATTAAAACCATAGTTGTTTGAATAAGCTAAAAGGTACCACATATTCATGACCAAATTCATATTTTTAACTGCATAGTCTCTGTATGAGTGTGCAAGATAAGATCTGAAATAATTTATTTCAATTCGACATCCGAAAGGCATAATTTAGCAGCTCATACTGTATGACTTATAATGTACATGACAGTATTATAACAGAAGTGTTTCTAAAAATATCTGCAAATGTCCCTGCTTCTGTAGCATATTTAAAGTAATTTTGGGGGAAAAGCTTCAGGTAATAAAATGTATTAAAAATTAAAATACATATCATTATTAATAATTAAAAAGGAATATCATTTTGGACTCCCGGAATGTCCTTTGAAATAAATTGCTGTTGACTCTAAGGCAGAGTACAATCGACTTGCTTGGCTTATATTTGTGCAGTCTTTGGTCCCTCATTGTTTGTCATTTTATTAAATGCAGTAGTACTTTGTTCCATGTGAGATTTCAATCAATGCAGAAAGTTTTTACCTTTTATTGGATAACTTAAGTTATTAAAGATGCAGGCTTTCAAGACTTCCCTTATTAGAAATGTAAAATGTCTGAGGAAAGATAATAATCTTTAATAACTTAAGATAGCCAATAAAAGGCATATATTAAACAACACATATTCAGTGTTGAAAAATATGAAAACTGTATATATATATATATATATATATATATATATATATATATACAGTATCTCACAAAAGTGAGTACACTCCTCACAATTTTGTATATCTTTTCATGTGACAACACTGAAGAAATTTCACTTTGCTACAATGTAAAGTAGTGAGTGTACAACTTGTGTAACAGTGTAAATTTGCTTTAACCCTCAAAATAATTCAACACACAGCCATTAATGTCTAAACCGCTGACAACAAAAGTGAGTACACCCCTAAGTGAAAATGTCCAAATTGGGCCCAAAGTTTCAATATTTTGTTTGGCCATCATTATTTTATAGCATTGCCTTAACCCTCTTGGGCATGGAGTAGAGCTTCACAGGTTGCCACTGGAGTCCTCTTCTACTCCTCCACGATGAAATCACAGAGCTGGTGGATTTTAGAGACTTTGTGCTCCTCCACCTTCTGTTTGAGGATGCCCCACAGATGCTCAATAGGGTTTAGGTCTAGAGACATGCTTGGCCAGTCCATTACCTTTACCCTCAGCTTCTTTAGCAAGGCAGTGGTCGTCTTGGTCATGTTTGGGGTCGTTATCATGTTTGAACACTGCCCTGAGGCCCAGTCTTCCAAGGGAGGGGATCACACTCTGCTTCAGTATGTCACAGTACATATTGGCATTCATGGTTCCCTCAATGAACTGTAGCTCCCCAGTTCCGGCAGTACTCATGCAGCCCCAGATCATGACACTCCCACCACCATGCTTGATTGTAGGCAATACACACTTGTCTTTGTACTCCTCACCTGGTTGCCACCACACACTCTTGACACCATCTCAACCAAATAGGTTTATCTTGGTCTCATCAGACCACAGGACATGGTTCCAGTAATCCATGTCCTTAGTCTGCTTGTCTTTAGCAGACAGTTTGTGGGCTTTCTTGTGCATCATCTTTAGAAGCGGCTTCCTTCTGGGACGACATGCAGACCAATTTGATGCAGTGTGTGGCGTATGGTCTGAGCACTGACAGGCTGACCCCCCACGATTTAAACCTCTGCAGCAATGCTGGCAGCACTCATAAATCTATTAACCAAAGACAACCTCTGGATATGATGCTGAGCATGTACACTCAACTTCTTTGGTCGACTATGGCAAGGCCTGTTCTGAGTGGAACCTGTCCTATTACCCCGCTGTATGGTCTTTGATGCAGCGCAGTTTCACGGTCTTGGCAATCTTTTTATAGCCTAGGCCATCTTTATGTAGAGCAACAATTCTTTTTTCAGATCCTCAGAGAGTTCTTTACCATGAGGTGCAATGTTGAACTTCCAGTGACCAGTATGAGAGAGTGAGAGCGATAACACCAAATTTAACACACCTGCTCCTCATTCACATCTGAGACCTTGTAACACTAATGGGTCACATGACACTGGGGAGGAAAAATGGTTAATGGGTCCAATTTGGACATTTTCACTTAGGGGTGTACTCACTTTTGTTACCAGCAGTTTAGACATTAATGGCTGTGTGTTGCGTTATTTGGAGGGGGCAGCAAATTTACACTGTTATACAAGCTGTATATATATATATATATATATATATATATATATAAAACTGTGTAAATAAACAGTAATGGTGTAATCCATTTTTTCTTTTTTGTGTTGTTAGTGATTAGGGATGAGCTAAACATACATAAGTTCAGTTCAAGGTGGGTTCTGTAAACATAACATTAATAAAATTTGGGTGCCAAATTTGAACCCACTTAAGCCCATGTTAAAATATAATAATGGCTAGGGATGAGCTTCGAGTTCGAGTCGAACTCATGTTCTACTCGAACATTGGCTGTTCGCAAGTTCGCCGAACAGCGAACAATTTGGGGTGTTCGCCGCAAATTCGAATGCCGCGGAACACTCTTTAAAAGTCTATGGGAGAAATCAAAAGTGCTAATTTTAAAGGCTTATATGCAAGTTATTGTCATAAAAAGTGTTTGGGGCCCTGGTCCTGCCCCAGGGGACATGGATCAATGCAAAAAAAAGTTTTAAAAATGGCCATTTTTTCAGGAGCAGTGATTTTAATAATGCTTAAAGTCAAACAATAAAAGTGTAATATCCCTTTAAATTTCATAGCTGGGGGGTGTCTATAGTATGCCTGTAAAGGGGCGCATGTTTCCTGTGTTTAGAACAGTCTGACAGCAAAATGACATTTCGAAGGAAAAAACACATTTAAAACTACTTGCGGCTATTGCATTGCCGGTCCGACAATACACATAGAAGTTCATTGATAAAAACGGCATGGGAATTCCCCACAGGGGATCCCCGAACCAAAATTTTAAAAAAAATGACGTGGGGGTCCCCCTAAATTCCATACCAGGCCCTTCAGGTCTGGTATGGATATTAAGGGGAACCCCGGCCAAAATTAAAAAAAAAAATGATGTGGGGGTCCCCCTAAATTCCATACCAGACCCCCTTCAGGTCTGGTATGGATTTTAAGGGGAACCCCGCACCAAAAAAAAAAAACGGCGTGGGGTCCCCCCAAAAATCCATACCAGACCCTTATCCGAGCACGCAACCTGGCAGGCCGCAGGAAAAGAGGGGGGACGAGAGTGCGCCCCCCCTCCTGAACCGTACCAGGCCACATGCCCTCAACATTGGGAGGGTGCTTTGGGGTAGCCCCCCAAAACACCTTGTCCCCATGTTGATGAGGACAAGGGCCTCATCCCCATAACCCTGGCCGGTGGTTGTGGGGGTCTGTGGGTGGGGGGCTTATCGGAATCTGGAAGCCCCCTTTAACAAGGGGACCCCCAGATCCCGGTCCCCACGTGTGAAATGGTAAGGGGGTACTTACCCCTGCCATTTCACTAAAAAACTTTCAAAAATGTTAAAAATGACAAGAGACAGTTTTTGACAATTCCTTTATTTAAATGCTTCTTCTTTCTTCTTCTTCCTTCATCTTCTTCTTCTGGTTCTTCCTCCGGCATTCTCGTCCAGCATCTCCTCCGCGGCGTCTTCTATCTTCTTCTCCTCGGGCCGCTTCGCACCCATGGCATGGGGGGAGGCTCACGCTCTTCTCTTCATCTTCTTCTCTTCTTCTTTTCTTCTCTTCTTCTCTTCTTCTCTTCTTCATTTTCTTCTCCGGGCCGCTCCGCATCCATGCTGGCATGGAGGGGGGCTCCCGCTGTGTGACAGCATCTCCTCGTCTGACGGTCCTTAAATAACGGGGGTGGGGCCACCCAGTGACCCCGTCCCCCTCTGACGCACAGGACATGATGGGACTTCCCTGTGGCATTCCCTGTGACGTCACAGGGAAGTCCCGTCAAGTCACTGTGCGTCAGAGGGGGGCGGGGTCACCGGGTGGCCCCGCCCCCGTTATTTAAGAACCGTCAGACGAGGAGACGCCGTCACACAGCGGGAGCCTCCCTCCATGCCAGCATGGATGCAGAGTGGCCCGGAGAAGAAAATGAAGAAGAGAGGAAGAGAAGAAAAGAAGAAGATGAAGAAGATGAAGAGAAGAGCGGCCATGGGTGCAGAGCGGCACGAGGAGAAGAAGATAGAAGATGCCACGGAGGAGATGCTGGACGAGAACGCCGGAGGAAGAACCAGAAGAGCGAGAAGAACCAGAAGAAGAAGATGAAGGAAGATAGAAGAAAGAAGAAGCATTTAAATAAAGGAATTGTCAAAAACTGCCTCTTGTCATTTTTAACATTTTTGACAGTTTTTTAGTGAAATGGTTCTTTTCCTGCGGCCTGCCAGGTTGCGTGCTTGGATAAGGGCCTGGTATGGATTTTTGGGGGGACCCCACGCCGTTTTTTTTTTTTTTGACAAGGGGTTCCCCTTAAAATCCGTACCAGACCTGAAGGGTCTGGTATGGAATTTAGGGGGACCCCCATGTCATTTTTTTTTAATTTTGGCAGGGGTTCCCCTTAATATCCATACCAGACCTGAAGGGCCTGGTATGGAATTTAGGGGGACCCCCACGTCATTTATTTTTTTTAATTTTGGTTCGGGGGTTCCCCTGTGGGGAATTCCCATGCCGTTTTTATCAATGAACTTCTATGTGTATTGTCGGACCGGCAATGCAATAGCCGCGAGTAGTTTTAAATGGGTTTTTTCCTTCGAAATGTCATTTTGCTGTCAGACTGTTCTAAACACAGGAAACATGCGCCCCTTTACAGGCATACTATAGACACCCCCCAGCTATGAAATTTAAAGGAATATTACACTTTTATTGTTCGACTTTAAGCATTATTAAAATCACTGCTCCTGAAAAAACGGCCGTTTTTAAAACTTTTTTTGCATTGATCCATGTCCCCTGGGGCAGGACCCAGGTCCCCAAACACTTTTTATGACAATAACTTACATAGCCTTTAAAATTAGCACTTTTGATTATTCATGTTCGTGTCCCATAGACTTTAACGGTGTTCGCGTGTTCGAACAAACTCTTTTCCTGTTCGCATGTTCTGGTGCGAACCAAACAGGGGGGTGTTCGGCTCATCCCTAGTAATGACCATTTTCTTGACTGATAGGCAAAGTCAAACAAGTAGAATGGGGGGCTAGGTGTTCTGCTTTGAGGCATATGTACCAAAGCAATCAAAAAATGTTTTTGGTGGGAAGCGGCGATCATAATAATAATTTAAGTAAAATATTTAAAATGCAAAACTCCTTTAAGCCCTGGTTCACACTAGTGTGGCTTTGAAGTCATGCTACTCAGGGCGACATCAAAGCTGACTATTTAGTGTGATTTCAGTGTGGTTTGCTGACTGTGTGACTTAATTTAATGGATGTCAATGCAAATCGCAACAGTGCAGGAACCTTTTTAAAAGTTGTTGCAACTTGAGTTTCACCGATTAGAACGGGTCCATTGCTGCAAATGGAGTGTGACTTGTCATGCAATTTTGAACTGTCAAGTCACATGACACATCACACTGGTGTGAACCAGGGCTTAATTACATGCTTGAGGGATTCTCTTAATCTTCCTGCAAAGTGGGTCATCTGTACAATGTATACAACTTAGTACAGAAAAACTGACCTTTAGGCATCATGCACACTGGGCATCAAAAATGCTGCTTTTAGGGGCGTTGGATTTTTTTTCTCTGCGGGAGCATTTAGAGGCAGAAAAAAAATCACTTGCTCATTCAGGAGAGGAGCATTTCAGCAGAAAAAAAACACCTGACACACCTAAACGCGGCTAAATGAGGCTTAATGCAATGTGTGTTTTGCAGTTACTAAATTAATATTCTGGCCAATGGAATGAATTAACGCCCGAGTGTTTGATGCTCCTAAACATTCCTAAATGTGCCTAAATGTGTTTGAAAACTGTAGCTTTTGGCATGTTTTTTATGCTGCTTTTCTCCTTTCAGGAGAACATCTATGACAATGCATGGGTAACCTGCACAAAAGCCACAGGTACAGGGTGCTACACCCATTCTGTGGCCAAACCACAGTGTGACAGTGTGAAAGCGCCCTAATCTTGCCCCCAGTGATGCTTTTCTGCTGTGCTAACACAGACAAAGAAATATAATGTTTTATTTTTAAATCTTTATCTCCATGTATCAGGCTCTTGCCCTTGATAATGCCTTACTGTTTTACTGCCAATCTATGCCTGGAAATAGTGCTAAAATAATGCCTTATGTCTTTCTCGTAGAATTTATTAAGCACATCTTTAAAAAAAAAACTTCCTATATTCCTCTCAATGGCTTAAAAACATTATTGGCTTCCTGACGTCAGTTTATGATGATGCTTGGCCTGTGTGCTCCTAAAAAGCTTTCCAGTAATATCTTTTTATTTTCTCAAAAAACAGAAAGAGATCAAGTTAAAAAGAATCAATGGATAAAAGGATTTAAATAATTTTGCTCATCTTTGCCCTTTACATATGCAGGCGTTCCATACAGCTAGAGCTTAGCAATGCTGCACAGTGAGTCTGCTTATTTGTTCCCTCAGTGCAAGTCTATCAGTCTGCTTCTACTATCAAAAAAGTTTGAACTCCCTGTATGGTTTATTTGAGTAGTTGTGCAGCAAGATTGCTCATTATACTCTTACAGGGAGAAACTAGAATTGTATAAAAGGAACACCATCATCAAAAAAATTGAACAACAAGCATGCAAAAAATTATCCCATTAAAAGCTACTTTTAGATACATCTTACAATATTTAGTAAAATCTACAAATCCATTGAAGGATATTGTCTTGATATACCTAGTCAACTGCATGCTTAATGGCAATCTTTAAAGTATGTAAGCCCTAACAAAAGCATTTCCTATTAGTCCCCTTTCAGTCAAGTAAATATGCAGTTCAAAGTGTTTTGTTGTATCAGTTTAAAAGTGTAGAAAAATACCTGCTGATGAGATTGTAGGCCACACCCACCCACAAAACACTTTCCCCAGATACAATTAAAATAAATAATACACAAACATCCATCTTTTTGGCAAGAAATTGGCCGCGACACCTTTTATTGGTTTTAAACAATGTAATAATTCATAACTCTTTTATTATATCATAACTTCATAAATCCAAACATATTTCCATCTGCTCAGTTATTAGAACTCGAGCAGTAGCAGAATTTAAATAAAAACAACAGCCCACACGGCGGGCTTGAACATCAAGCCCGCCCCCCCCCACCGCCACGGCCACGGCACTTTCTATACTGTACTGCAGACCCAGATTGAATATATCCAGCCCAACCTCTGATAAATGGACTCCATCAGGCCTGTACAAACCCGGGTAACCACCTTCAAGGTCCACATGCCGATAGGATAAACCACCAATCAGAGGCATACATTTTTCGAGAGCCCTATTGACTCTTTTCCTCATTTTTTCCATGACCCTCCTCTGATCTGAGGAGAGCCACGAAAGCCGAGGGACTATCTCTGAAAAGAATAAAGTTGTACCTGTTTAATCATGAACAACAAATCTAAAGTCTTAACTTTTCCCAAATCATTGCCACCCAAGTGAATAACCAAAATGGATGGCATGGGCCATACTTGACACAACCTTGTTAGGTGAAAATAAAGTTGGTGCCACTGAAGGCCTCTTATGCCCTGCCAATATAACTTAAAAGAGTCTGCAGGGACAGCTGCAGGGACAAATTCGTTGAGTAACTGCGTTGAGCCACTCTCTTTCGTGCCCAGTATATAAAAGAGTGTCCCAGAATCCAAACTGTGTGCTGAAAACCTGAAATTCAAATAAACAAATTAGGCCTAACATATAAACGAAAACAATGGGACTTCCACCTCCCCATTTCTTTAATGTCAGAATCTGGTAACCCTACCCGGGCCGCCTCAGAAGCTGCGCCTATTCTAAATGAGTGGGAGGAAAATTTCAAGTTGGTTAATCCCAACTGCACCAAGCATTTCTTAAAAACTGCATCAAACTGAAATTTCGTAAGTGGCATTGAATTAGCATGAATAAGAAAAAACCCTTTACCTAAAGGTCTAATCCCCATAAATTGTTTAACTGCCTCTACAGGGCACACAATTCCGTCCTCTTGTACGCACAAGTTGACCCACCTGCCCTTGCCGCATTGATCCGTTTTAGACTGCTGCAGCCAAATATGCACTCCCAATTGGTCAACCACTACTTGCTCAAATCGAATTCCTGAAGTCCCTTGTTTATTTGCTGGTACTAGTTCCGAGATACGGAAAGCACCAAAAAAGGCTAACACGAAAGCGGTTTTGAAAAGTAGCGCTTCATACTTAGAGAAGCAAACTATTGCAGTAACCTTGCAAAGGCCATGAAGGATGTCCAAGGAGATAGGTCGTCTACTGTCTGAAACAAAAGTCAACCTCCTGTAACCCTTTAGTGCCTGTTTAACGGAAAAATAAGACGTGCAAGGTTGTAAACCTAATAGCCTAAAGAAAAATGAAATGCCAGCCAGCGTTTTTGACACATAACTAAAGGAAAAACGCTGCTGTATTAACTGGGATAAGAAGGCCAAGATAGTTGCTTCAGATGGTTCTCTGAAACTAAAACCTTCAGCGCTTGCAAAGGACAACCAGCTTCCCCAGGACGCAGAGTAACTGGACCAAGTCTTGGGCGCCAAGGAACCTTGAATAGCTTCTGCTACAGCACTCAAATCACGTCCCACAGGTGGTCTGGGCACAGGATGCCTGTCACATCTGCTTCTGGAAGCAAACTCCGGAAACGGTCCATCTGCAACCGGGATAAAGAATCAGCAATGTTATTCAGGATCCCAGGAGTATACCTAGCTTTTAACCAAACATTAAATTTGAGGCATCTAAAGACAACTTGTCTTAGTATTTTGATCACTAGCAATGAATTCGACGAAAGACAATTAACCGCATATAACACGCCCTTGTTGTCAGTCTCCACTAGAATACGCCTATTTCCAAAATTCGGGCCCCATAACTCCAAGGCCACCAGAATCGGGAACAACTCCAACAACACAACGTTACGGGTGACACCTGTCTGAAACCACAACTCAGGCCAAACTACACAGCACCAATGTGTTCTCCAGATAACACCAAAGCCTTTGGATCCTGCCGCATCCGTAAACAAACGGAAATCTGAGGCTATCACAAATTCAGATTGGAAAAAGGACCTCCCATTATAACATTCCAAAAAGCTAGCCCAGACCATAAAATCTTCTTTAAGAGGGGTAGTCAATCTAATGTGATCCAAAGGAGATTTCATACCAGAGATTGCCAGATAAAGGCGCAGAGAAAAAATCCTGCCAACCAGCATAATTCTACAAGTAAAAGCCAAAATTCCTAACAGCGATTGCATCTCTTTCAACCGAACTTTCTTCTTTTTCAATACCCGCATAATCAGCCACTTCAATTTCTTCAATTTTACTTCAAGCAAACGAAACTCCATCATACATGTGTCAATTTCGATGCCCAAGAATTCCATCATCGTGCTGGGCAAGCAAGTCTTTTCATCCGCTAAAGGCACACCAAAATCTCGAGACATAGTCTGAAATGACAATAACAACTCCAAGCAACTTGAAGAGTCAGCTGGCCCGACAAATAAAAAGTCATCAAGCTAGTGAACTACACTATCCATACCCGATTGAACACAAAGACACCAATGCAAAAACATGGAAAACGCCAAAAAAAAAAGAACATGACAGCGAACATCACATTTGTCAAAGAAATATTGACCTTCAAAGAGAAAAACCTAAGGAAATAAAAGCTGATGGGGAAATAGGCAGGAGGCGAAAAAGCTGATTTTTTGTCGGCTTTTGCCAACAATGCTCCAGGGCCGAATGATCTAATTTTCCGAACTGCGTCTTCAAATGTCTCGTACGAAACCGAACACAAACTCCAATCAATATCATCATTCAATGACCCCCCTTTCGGGAAAGACAAATGGTGTATGATGCGGAATGCGTTAGGTTCCCGCTTAGGAACCACTCCTAATGGGGAAATACGGAAATTACTAAAAGGCGGATGTTCAAAAGGCCCCGCAATTCGCCCTTCTGCAAGTTCCTTGGCCAACTTATCCCTCACCACCTGTGGCAATAATTGAACAGATTTCAGATTTTCAACCATTTTACACCCAGTGCCCAAAAATTAAGGTAAGGGAAAACCATTGGAAAATCCTTCAATGAGCAAACCCGCTGTCACCTTGTTTGGGTATCTGTCCAGCCACTGGCACATTCTTTCCAGCCTCACAGGCGTGCTGGCTTTTAGAAAAAATATCCCTTTGTGCTGGACCAGAACCCACCGCCGCAATCCTTTTAAAACACTTTGCTGCTAGATGCGCTCCAGCACAAAAAGAACATTCATGTTTATACCTGCACGCTGCATTCCAGCGACATTGGCCATCATTGAATGCAAAACAACATCCTTTCCTAAAAGCTGTATTGGAAGGGTTAGCCGTGGGCTGTTTAGGAACTACCTGCTTCTGGGGTAGTATTAAATTGAGCCAAAGCCCCACGTCCTTCATTCCCCACCTAAGTGATGGGTGTATGGACAATTTCTGATGGAAAGACTTGTCATAATAAAACAAGCCTAGGCCACCAAAATTCTTATAAGCCTCTAGGATATGGTCAAGATGCTGAAAAAGGCCCCCGCAAAATTCTGGGTGCTTTTCAGCCATTATGCCAGAATAGATGCAATAAGCTTGCAACCAATTATTGAATGACCTGGCCACCGGCCTACGCCTGTCATCCTCGCACCTCTCTTCTCCCCTCTTTTCTGTTCTGACCATAAACTCTTTATGAGCCGGAAGGAGAGAAAGAATATCTAAGTACTCTCCCTTCCAAATTTTTTCTTTAACTACTATGCTCAAATGATACCCCAAAGGAGACATCTCGCAGGGCATAGCATCTTTCATGCAGGACTCAGGGACATTAACCTGGACAGGCGCAGCTGTGTGCAATGGCTCAGGGACTACATTTGCATTCTGCATACCAATGCTAAAATCAGTCAAAGAACTGTGCTGTGCTAAACTGACAGGAGAAGTAGAAAGTACAGCAGTTTGAGGGTTAACAGGCATAGAAGACAGAATAGGAGAAACAGCAGGAACTGAGATTTTATGAAACAGTGATTGAACAAGGGAGGACAGAGATCCCACTAAACCAGATAACACATTTAATTGTTCTAACTCACCAGCTGCTGGAGGTTGTACCATATTTTGCTGTACCTCAGCCTCCAGCAGCACTTCAGGGTCCAGGACTTGAGCAGCCTGCCCAGGAACCTCTGCGCACCGAGTGCCTTGCTGCATTGCTTCAGCTGTTTGCTGACAAGGAGACTGTATGGTGTGCTGCCTTCCCCTAGAGTCACTTGTGAGCTGCTGGGACTGTCCCCGCTGTCCTCTTCTTCCTGCTGGCGACTGTGAACAAGTCCGCCTCTTCTTTGTGTTCCGGCGGCTCCGAGATGACACGCCGCCGCCATCCTCCTGTGTCCCTCTCAGCTGTTCCCGAGTCTATTCGGTAACCTCCGGAGCTTCTATGCTTCGCTCCGCAGGCGCGTTCCTCCTCCCTCTCTCTCTCAGTGATGGCACCTGCTGTCTCCGCCCTGCGTCTTGTGGATATGCCTGCATACCACCCACTGCTGAGCTGCCTCCACCTCCCTCTTCAGGCTGTAAGCTTTCTTCCTGTGAGGACAGCGCCAGACAGTGCCTCAGCCATGTCTCCCCTCCTGCACTGCCAGCTTTCTCAAGGAGCTGCATCACCAGGGACTCCATTATAAGTGGGGTAAGAGAGAGCCTTACTTGTGAGAGCTTCAATTTCCTTCTTGGTCCAGTGGAAAGAGGAAAAGCCTCTTTCCTGCTGACCTTTTATAGCCTATCCCTACTTCCAGCACTTTCCATGAGCTCTGATTGGTTCTTCCCAGGTACCTTAGCTCAGCTTCCTTAAAGGGGCAGCCGCCCTAAATTACCTATAACTAAAGCTGTTAAATTAAATAATCTAAATGTGGTGGGGAGGCCACAACCTCAAGAAAGTGGACCCATATTGCACCCCCTTTTTCATTTTGTCATGAATCCAGCAAGCTTGTAACATTCTGTTCATTTTGCTTGGGTTGCAATTACACGCCCCATTCATTAAAAACTCTACTCAGTTCTTTCCTGTGAACTACAAAACACGTCCTCCTATGTTATGGAGATGCAGTTGGGGGGTTCTACGCTGTCACTTCACAGATATAGTACAGGCAGTGTTAATTTAGGCAGCAAATTTCAATTTAGTTTTAGTCTTAGTCTTTTGACTTAAATGGCATTTTAGTTTTAGTCCCATTTTATTCTTCTGCATTTGTTTTAGTTTTAGTCATATTTAGTCAACTAAATCTCCAGTACATTTTAGTCGTCTAAAATCTAATGGGTGTAGTTAAATTGTAGTGCATTATTTAAGAATTTCTCTTCAATTTCCAAACTCATTATCTACTGCTGGAGTGAAAACTCGAATATGTTATTATTTATGGTATTAAAGTTTGAACATGCACTACAGACCAGTTTTATTTTGACGTCAAATTTCAATTTAGTTTTAGTCATACTCTTTTGACTAAAATTACATTTTAGTTGCATTTTAGTCTTTTGACTAAAATGCCATTTTAGTTTTAGTCGTAGTTTAGTCATCTCAATTGTTTTAGTTTTAGTCGTATTTTAGTAGACTAAAATAAGATTCATTTAGTCGACGAAAATGTTTTAGTTGACAAAATTACCACTGGGTACAGCAAGTGAACATTGTCAGCCTTGCCCATGAAGTGTTTTAATGGTGGGGTAACCATATGAGAATGTTTTTAAAAAGCTTTAAAAAAGTAATGCAGCCACCACATCTAAGGTCTAATAAGCTGCAGTATGTTATACTTTTTGGGGAGGTTTGGATACAATTTAGGAGTACTACTGGGCAATCTGTGGTTAGAATATACTTTCTTAGCATTTGATTTCCAAGTGTATAAGCAGGCTAAACATGTTCTACTGACTCTCTTCCAGCCGTCCACCAAGTGACCACATTTTGAGTGGTCTTATTTCTTTAGCTCTGGAAAAGAATGACCAAATCACAATGCATTTATTTCCCACAACACTATCTGTTTCACTCATAATAAGAAAATGAACAAATAGTACCTTCTCAGACCTAGAGTAAATCTGTCCATTTCCTTTGGATTGACAGTTTGAATGCATCAGGAAATTATGGGTTGCAATGAGATGTCACTAGATGCCTTCAAGTGTAATCTTGAACTAGTGTTTAGTGAAATCATATTTTAAGTAGGTAGAATTTTGTGAGTATATTTATTGTATACAGCTGCCCAAGGCCTAGTTCTTTGCAGTATGCATGGCTCCCAATTGTCCCTGAATTTGAGTTACTTTCCCTGATTTGGAACAGTGTTCCTCTTTCCTCCTCATTTGTCTCTCATTTTGGTCTGATCTATATAGTTGTATATAAAATGCACTTTTTATCTTTCAAAAAGTGTTTCACTGTGCTAAACCTTTTATCCAAATTCTAAATTGCTGCATTTGTAAATTTTAAGCGTCAGTAAAAAGGAATAGTAGTAGCTCACACAGAGCAATTTCACTGAGTTGGTGGAGCAAGTATTTAGCCTGAATATTCTATTCCATACATTAAAGTGTAACTCCACTTTTGTTGATAAAAAAAAATTCCCTTCTCAGTGATCTATGTACATTGCAAGGATTATAACAAACTTTATTGCAGATTTCTACCTTTTGTTATTCTGAAGAAATCCCTCTGTGTTTGTCTGTGCCTCTGTACTGAGTGGGTCTAATGGGAGTGGTTTCATAATTGACTGTCAGGTGTGCAGCTTCAGGGCACTAATGAGGAAATCTGCTGGGCCTGCATCCCTTTAGACCTGCTCTTATTAAAAGTATCTCACCAAAAATGACATTTTTGTTGCAGGGGGTGCCTGAAATCTGACTTGTATCTTAGGCAGACTTCTGGGAAAATTGGTGAGCCAATCACACAAGCTGGGAATTATGTTTCTGAGGATTGGTCACTACACACTCTGTGTACAGAACAACTCCAGGTAGCCATATTTCAATGCATTCTCAGAAAATTACAGTGGCTGCAGATTGAAAAGGAAAGGTCATTTTTAATAACATCCAAATATAATATGATTAGTCTAGCAATTATATGCACTATATCATTTTTTCTTTATTTGCTCTTCTTTCCCCTCAAAAGAGGAGTTACCCTTTAAAGACAATATAATCTTCCTACCTGCACCTTGTAATTTTCACTTGCATTGGTCATGTAGTTTCATGGTGTCATTTGTTGCCCTGTATGTAAAGCCTATAGCAGAGTACATATACACATTCTTGTGTCAGCAGTTTCAGTTTGTCTTGAAACAAGAGGTATTTCACAGATATTTGACACAGCATAGGTTAATACATGAGTTCTATCTGTAGTGTCCAACTGACATTTTCTGTGAAGAAATTGCATATTCCACAGTCCTCTCTTAGTGCTGGTGCAAGTAAGATATACATAGTAGTTAGATCTGAAAAAGACACAGGCAGGCAGATCATTCACAGACAAACTGAGAGCTCATTACATGCAGATGAAAGATTTTTTTTTAAATTACATTACCACTTCTACATTTGTGAGTGGATGGTAGAACATGCATTGGATGCTGTGTGACTCAAAACAGGAAGTTGTCTTGTCACCTTGGTAAATAGGGACAGGCTAGCTGTAGAAATACATGGGCATAGGCGAATCGTCCAGCCATGACAATACAAAGTGCAGCCACAACATGTGGATCCATCATTACCTGGTAGGGTAAACAAACAGCACAAAAAATATAACTACACCAATACCCGGTTAAAACAACAAAAACTTTTGAAAGTGTACAATATCCTTAAGTAACTCAAAAAATGATGAGTCGCAGAAATTAACAGTTAACTAAGACACTGGTCCAAAATACTCCATTTACTGCCACTTTCCTGATTTTGCAAATGCATTCTGTGTCTAACTATGTGCAGTCAAATGGGAACCAGAGTTGGACTATGCTATCTAAAGAACTTAATGATCTAACAGACCTTATCAGACAGGCCCCCTTTCTTCCTCAGTTGTACAAATCTGTGTGAAGATGCTAGCGAGGAGGGGTGGGACTGTTACTTCAAAGAACACTGGATTAGGAAGATAGAAAGTAGCATTTCCATTAAGAGGAATGGGATTTTTAAAATAATTGCAAGCAAAACTACTTAGAAATAATAAAATATAGGGGACCAGGATTATTAAAAAAAAAAAAAAGCTTTACAGGGTTTTAACATTAATTTTCAGTTGTCAAACTTCCTTTATCAACATTCCGTAAGTATAGTAATCTATAGATAAAATAGTGATATACAAAACAGAAAACTTTTTTACTCAATTTGATTAGTCAGCAAGATAAAAAAAAACAATAATTAAGGTAAAATTACAAATAGCAACCAAAGACATGTATTCTTTAAAGCTGAATTAAAGGGATCAACACTCATCTTTCCAGCAGTCTCGTACCAATGCTGCCACCTTCTCCTGTGTGCCAATTTTCAGTCATCTTCATTGGCCGGTGTGGGATGATATCAGTCCTGCAGATGTGTAGGAGCTAGACATTCCAAGACATCGGGATGGCCACTGTAAGCATTCTGGGGATCACTGCTTATTGTCAGCTATAGGTTATGGTATTATTTTTCTTTGCATTAAAGTTGAATTAGCCAGTACGTAGTAATTTTTTACCACGTTTTAAACTTTCCTTACAGTATCCAAAAGAAAATTTTAGTTGGAGTCCCACATTGCTTGATAATCATAATTAGACCGTATTTAACGTTTATATAATTTTTATATAATTTTAGCAAAAACAGGATGTATCATATTTGTTTAAAAATATCAAAGATTCACATTGATTTAAAAACATGGCAGTGGTGATGTTCTCTTTTATTTATAGCTGTGATGTATTTATTGTTTCTTTGTTTACATTTGGATTGATTCTTAAAAAAAATCATGTAAAACACATTCTTCACATTTAATTGGAGCTTTTTATATTTATATAATGTAATATTAATTTGGCCAGTTTCAGATGTCATACTTTGTTCTTCTGAGATCAAGGCATATTTTTCTTCATTTATATTTTTATTTTATACCTTTGATGAATTTACTTTGGAACCTAAAGCCCTCGTATCATAATTTGGGTTGTTATGCATTGCTGTAGTTTTCTGTGCTCTCCAGTTTTTATTCTGTTAATCAGTATACGAACTGAAACAAATGCACTCAACACTGCTTTAGAAATGAGACATTAAGGTGCACTGGCACATTTTAAATGTGCTATTCCACCTAGTGTATGAGTACTGGGATCATCAGTGCTTGTTTCTATAGGAACTGAGAACTGCAAGCTTCTGTTCTATGCAGTACAAGTATAGAACAGCAAAGAGGGCAAAGCCATCATTCCTTTTAATAAAATTGGCATTGAATATATAAACAGCAAAAAATATATATATCATTCAGCTCAAAAGAAATAAAGAATAGGAAACTGATATCAAAAGATTTCTTAGTCATTAATAGATGATCAATGGGAAGTGATCTGTGTTTAAAGCCCTACTCTAGGAAATTTGAAGATTGGCGTCGTGCTTGCACTGCAAGGGTTACCTGCTTGTTTAGTCTAGGGGAGAGTAAGAGCATTTACACATACCCAGTCGTCCACATCCCCAGCAGATGATGCTCCCCCATTCTTCAGTGGTGACCTTACCCTCTGTGTCATCATGTCCAATGCAGGGCTATGCATTAGCCTTGATTACATGGGGGACCTTAGTGCTCTGGAACATGGGTGGAGAAATGCTGCAGGGATGGGTATAACAGTGCCGAGGATCAGGTAAATAGATTCTTCTTTTCCATGTCCCCTAGACTCAAACAAGCAATTAACCTTGCAGTGTGGGTGCAGCCAGGGAAACTGGAGTTGGGATTTAACTTTAAAGTATATTTAAAAATCTACTGGAGTAGGGAAAGGTGGAATTCCAGCTTACACCTATCTAGCTTTAGAACTGTCTCCTTCCTTCTCTTAACACCCAAGAATGGTGTATATACTTACCTATTTTCAGGCCTCTCCAGTCCAATCATATGATCCGACTCCCCTTTGTCAGCCAGAATGGATTCAGGGGGGAGGAGTAACCATCAACAACTGATTGGCCATTGAAGCTTATGGATGATATCATTGTATACAAAGAATATGCTGCGCTAAGGTGTAGATGTAAATCTGAAAAATATTCAAATAATAATAAAAATGATGTGTAAGAAAGTAAGTGTAAGAAAATGCAAATAAAAATAATGAGTATTAAAGATGAAACAGTGTGTTTAAAGTGCAATGAGTAAACAGTATGCTGGATGTAATGACATCCAATCAAAGATAGCAATTATTCAGCCAGTGTCAATATATATAATTAATCAAAATCATATATATATCTACTTACATGAGATATAGCGTGCAAAATAATGTATCACAGTAACATATGATAAGTGCAAAATACAAAAATACAAAAAAAGTGAAAAATTCAACACACTAAGTGTAAATATCAGATCCAAAAACAATATAGCACGTGATTAGTGAATCCAATATATTAAAATAAATGTATATATAGTCCATAAAACACTACATTGAAAAAATCCAACATGCTTGTAATAATCTTAGTGCTTAGTGCTCAGAAATCCATGCTCAGAAATCCATGCTCAAGTGCCATCCAGTGACCCCCCAGGACAGCCGCTCACCTCAGAGCGTGAGACTCAGCTGTGAAACTGAGTCTAAACACGCTTAGGAGCCATCCCATGGCTCAATGATGGTATCCAGATACACAGTTTTTCAGCAGCTGCTCCACTGGAAATTCCTATTCATTCCTTACATCACTTCCTATCTGTAGCTGACAAAACTGTGTATCTGGATACCATCATTGAGCCGTGGGATGGCTCCTAAGCGTGTTCATTACATCCAGCATACTGTTTACTCATTGCACTTTAAACACACTGTTTCATCTTTAATACTCATTATTTTTATTTGCATTTCCTTACACTAATGCCCCGTACACACGGTCAGATTTTCCGACGGAAAATGTGTGATAGGACCTTGTTGTCGGAAATTCCGACCGTGTCTCCATCACACATTTTCCATCGGATTTTCCGACACACAAAGTTTGAGAGCAGGATATAAAATTTTCCGACAACAAAATCCGTTGTCGGAAATTCCGATCTTGTGTACACAAATCCGACGGACAAAGTGCCACGCATGCTCAGAATTAGGGATGAGCCGAACACCCCCCTGTTCGGTTCGCACCAGAACATGCGAACAGGAAAAAAGTTCGTTCGAACATGCGAACACCGTTAAAGTCTATGGGACACGAACATGAATAATCAAAAGTGCCGTCACACAGCGGGAGCCTCCCTCCATGCCAGCATGGATTGCGGAGCGGCCCGGAGAAGAAAATGAAGAAGAAGAGAAGAAGAGAAGAAAAGAAGAAAAGAAGAAAAGAAGAAGAGAAGAAGAGAAGAGCGGGAGCCTCCCCCCCATGCCATGGGTGCGGAGCGGCCCGAGGAGAAGAAGACAGAAGACGCCGCGGAGGAGATGCTGGACGAGAACGCCGGAGGAAGAACCAGAAGAACCAGAAGAGCCAGAAGAACCAGAAGATGAAGCAAGATAGAAGAAAGAAGAAGCATTTAAATAAAGGAATTGTCAAAAACTGTCTCTTGTCATTTTTAACATTTTTGACACTTTTTTCGTGAAATGGTAGGGGTACTTATGTACCCCCTTACCATTTCACACAGGGGGGGGGCCGGGATCTGGGGGTCACCTTGTTAAAGGGGGCTTCCAGATTCCGATAAGCCCCCCGCCCGCAGACCCCCACAACCACCGGCCAGGGTTGTGGGGATGAGGCCCTTGTCCTCATCAACATGGGGACAAGGTGTTTTGGGGGCTACCCCAAAGCACCCTCCCAATGTTGAGGGCATGTGGCCTGGTACGGTTCAGGAGGGAGGGGGGGCTGCACTCTTGTCCCCCCCTCTTTTCCTGCGGCCTGCCAGGTTGCGTGCTCGGATAAGGGTCTGGTATGGATTTTTGGGGGGACCCCACGCCGTTTTTTTTTTTTTTTTTGGCGCGGGGTTCCCCTTAAAATCCATACCAGACCTGAAGGGTCTGGTATGGAATTTAGGGGGAACCCCACGTCATTTTTTTTTTTTAATTTTGGCCGGGGTTCCCCTTAATATCCATACCAGACCTGAAGGGCCTGGTATGGAATTTAGGGGGACCCCCACGTCATTTTTTTTTTTAATTTTGGTTCCCTTTGGGGAATTCCCATGCCGTTTTTATCAATGAACTTCTATGTGTATTGTCGGCAATGCAATAGCCGCGGGTAGTTTTAAATGAGTTTTTTCCTTCAAAATGTCATTTTGCTGTCAGACTGTTCTAAACACAGGAAACATGCGCCCCTTTACAGGCACACTATAGACACCCCCCAGGTACGAAATTTAAAGGGATATTACACTTTTATTGTTTGACTTTAAGCATTATTAAAATCACTGCTCCTGAAAAAAACGGCCGTTTTTAAAACTTTTTTTTGCATTGATCCATGTCCCCTGGGGCAGGACCCAGGTCCCCAAACACTTTTTATGACAATAACTTGCATATTAGCCTTTAAAATTAGCACTTTTGATTTCTCCCATAGACTTTTAAAGGGTGTTCCGCGGCATTCGAATTTGCCGCGAACACCCCAAATTGTTCGCTGTTCGGTGAACTTGCGAACAGCCAATGTTCGAGTCGAACATGAGTTCGACTCGAACTCGAAGCTCATCCCTACTCAGAATAAATAAAGAGATGAAAGCTATTGGCCACTGCCCCGTTTATAGTCCCGACGTACGTGTTTTACGTCACCGCGTTTAGAACGATTGGATTTTCCAACAACTTTGTGTGACTGTGTGTATGCAAGACAAGTTTGAGCCAACATCCGTCGGAAAAAATCCTAGGATTTTGTTGTCGGAATGTCCGAACAAAGTCCGACCGTGTGTACGGGGCATTAGGCTGGAAAGGCCATTTATACGGTATTTTCAGCAAATCATATACACATCATTTTTATTATTATTTGAATATTTTTCAGATTTACATCTACACCTTAGTGCAGCGTATTCTTTGTATATATTGTAATGCACGGTATAAGAAACGTGTTCTACGCGGGCAGCTAGGTGTTTTCCATACTTGAGGCAATATACCATTGTGGCTCGCAAGGCTTTTTCTCTATTTATTGTGGATGATATCACTGCTCAGGTATTTTAGCCATTATGGGAACAGTCTCTGCTCTCCCCTGCAGTTGCCACTGGCTAACACACAGGAGACCATGTGACCGAACCAGAGTGGCCTGAAAATTGGTAAGTATATACAGCTTTTTAACACAGGTTAGTTAGCATAGGTGTTGAGATGGGGCAGGGAACAGTGTTAAGGCTAATTAATTGTAAGCTAAAATTCTACTTTAACTGGTTCCCGACCGGCGCACGCCGATGTACGTCGGCAGAATGGCACGGCTGGGCAAATGGGCGTACCTGTACGTCCATTAGAACTCCCCGCCATGCCATTGCGCGTGCGCCGCCGGCGGTGCGCGCGCGCCAGCAAGGAGCTCCGTGAGTCGGGGCTCGGGTCCCGCGGACTCGATCGCCGCGGGGATACCCGCGATCGCCTCACAGAGAGGACGAACGGGGAGATGCCGTTGTAAACAGCATCTCCCCTTCTGCCTAGTGACAAGTGTCACTGGATCTCTGCTCCCTGTCATCGGAGCAGAGATCAGTGACGTCACCCACACAGCCCATCCCCCTACAGTTAGTAATCACTCCCTAGGACACATTTAACCCCTCCCTGCCCCCTAGTGGTTAACCCCTTCACTGCCAGTGTCATTTACACAGTAATCAGTGCATTTCTAATCGCACTGATCGCTGTATAAATGACAATGGTCCCAAAAATGTGTCAAAAATGTCCGACATGTCCGCCATAACGTCGCAGTCACAATAAAAATCGCTGATCGCCGCCATTACTAGTAAAAAAAAAAATTATTAATAAAAATGCCATAAAACTATCCCCTATTTAGTAAACACTATAACGTTTGCGCAAACCAATTAATAAACGCTTATTGCGATTTTTTTTTTTACCAAAAATATGTAGAAGAATACGATCGGCCTAAACTGAAGAAAAAAAATGTTTTTTTATATATTTTTGGGGATATTTATTATAGCAAAATGTAAAAAATAATGCGTTTTTTTCAAAATTGTCACTCTTATTTTGTTTATAGCGCAAAAAATAAAAATCGCAGAGGCGATCAAATACCACCAAAAGAAAGCTCTATTTGTGGGAAAAAAAGGACATCAATTTTGTTTGGGAGCCACGTCGCACGACCGCGCAATTGTCAGTTAAAGCGACGCAGTGCCGAATCATAAAAAACGCTCTGGTCAGGAAGGGGGTAAATCCTTCCGGGGCTGAAGTGGTTAAAACAGAGCTCAAGGCTCCATCAGAAAAAAATAAAAGTCAGCAGCTACAAATAATTTGCTGCTGACTTTTAATATTAGGACACTTACCTGTCCACAAATCCAGCAGTGTCTTCACCTGAGCCAATTTTCGGCTCTCGGGTGCTGCCACCGCCATCTCAGGTAAGGGAAACCAGCAGTGAAGCCTTGCGACCATGCTTTGTGATGGCCTGGCGGTGGGGGAAGGAGGAGGGGGGGCCGAACTTCTGGATACGTTTTCTGTGGTGAAGTCAACCGGAGTGGGAGCAGGTACCTGTCAAAACAAGGTACCCACTCCCCCCCAAAAGGTGCCAAATGTGGCAGCGGAGGGGGGAGGAGTCAAATAAACCAAGCTTCCCTTTTTGGGTGGAGCTCCTCTTTAAGACCCTTTTTTTAAAGACTGTGTCCCACTGGGAGATCATCCTATATTTTCTGTCAAGCAGAAGCTACAGGGCATTAGACAAAAAACAAATCTAAAACAGGCCATACACTATAGAATCTGATTGTGCGATTTCTGTACAGCCTCCTTTATAATTATCAAAAATATGTATTAAAAGGACAAACTTAAACACAATTTATGTAATTTGTATCAATCAGGCAAGTCCCTTAACTATATAGTTAATGGTGGATCTAAAGGTGATTGTACATTCATATTGTATAGTGTATGGCCAGTTTTAGATCATTGGCACTGGAGCAAGTGTTACCATTTGATGATTTATCCTCACTTCTTGCTCTAGTGGCAACTCTATAATTTTGGATTTCCTCTTATTTTCTTTCTCTGTTACTATGGCAACTAGAGAAGGTGAATTTCCCTAGCAGGGAGTGTTGAGTTATGACTCCTTGACATTACACATCTTCTACCTTTATAGATATTACCTAAGAATAGTCAGAGTAAATAAGGTTTCCATTCTTTATAACTGTGACATGATATATGACTGTCTGTGAAATAAAAAAGCAATCAGTCATTGGATATGAGGGTTATGGACAGCTGAAATCTGCTAAGGAGTCAGCCATTCAGTAGTTGGTTCAGGCATTTATATTTGCTGGGATATGGGCATCTAGAAAGAAAAATACAGTGAGGGGAATGTACTAAGACTGGAGCAAGCAAAATCTGAAGCAGCTGTGCATGGTAACCAATCAGCTTCTATCTTTCATCTTTTCAAAGCTCCTGTATTAATAATCCCCACATGTGTGTTCACTTTTGCACAGTTAGTGTAACATTTACCTGAACATAGCATAAAATTTTATTGTATGCTGCTTCGTATTTTGACTGTTTTGTACCAAGTCTTCAGTTAGATTAAACCAGATTCTTTGGGGATGATCTATCAAGGGAAACTATAACTTTTTTTGGTAAATTGTATCTATTTTTTGTTTGTTTATAATTTTGTAACCTTATTTTTGTTTGCTTTTTTGTATACATACATTTAGCACATGTGAAATATACTGTACATACAATGGTTCATACAGTTTAGGTGACAAACATCGCTATTATTAATATTATTTTAGTGAACTTTAATGGGTAGGTTTCTTGGGATGATAACACATCACTTCCAAAAACAGAAAAAATAAGTCTTAGAATATTGGTATGCTGAAAAGTAAGAAGTATTGTACTTCTGTTGGTTTGTGGCTAATACATTTGAGATGTAACAAGAATTCTAGAAAACTAGAACATTAAAGCAAATATCATGAGTAGGAGGCAAATATAGTACCTTCATTTTTAATTTGCCAAAAAGTATAGAAAGTTTTTTTTTTAGAAATAAACACAAATTGACAAGGAATTACCAAAGCACTATAGGTCATCTAAAGAGAAAATGACAAGGAAATATCAAAACACTATAGGTCATCAATAGAGACAACACACTAGAAGTTGAATACTTAAATCAGAAAGCTGTAAAAAAAGGAAAGAATGATTTCTGTAACTCATTCGCTTTGTGAATGTGAGATTCAGCTTGAGCTAATGAGGTCTGTGAACAACACGCCTTGATGTGACAGAGCTATAAGCCCCATCTGCTGGCTTGAAAAAAGACTGCATAATGTTTGTTAGTAATATTTTATATTTACTCTATCTGATTTATCTGATTAAAATGTTTTTGTTTTTTTTACAGTATAAGCATGATCACTTAAAACATCCAAACACATGCAAAGGATTTTTTTTTAAGAGGAAGTAAACTCCTCTGTCAGGAGAAAGGCATTTACAAGAGTTGGGCAAATGCCTAGTGTGCATGGGGCCTTATAGTTGATCAGCTGTTAATGTGATTCTTTATATTAATGCTAAACTTCAGGTTGATATAACCAACCAAATTAATGCAGATCTGTATTCCTAACCATCATTAAATGTAAATGTGTATTTTTCTTTCAATACAAGCAGTTTAGCTGCATTTGACTTGATATGAGCCTCTTGTGATAGAACACAAGTAAGAATTAGGTTTGCTGTAATACTCATATGCTGGCAAAGAACATGCTGCTAGGAGGAGCGAGAAGAGAGAGCAGACAAGTGACCTCATCTATCTACTGCTTTTCCTGCACTATCCAATCACAGACTGGGGACAGCAACAAGAGAGGGCTTTTGCAATTCCAGACAGTGCTGTGCTATATGTCACAACAGTATAAATCGTTGAACTAGATGAACAGAATACAAATCTTTTGGAAAGTAAACTTCTCCCATGTATATGTTTTAAATGTGCATTTAACTGTTTGACAAAGTTCATCTTTAAACTGACAAGTTATATCACTTGTGAAAAAAATTATAATAAATTGAAATGATTTGTAGTAAAACTATATAGTTTCTGTTTCAAAACCTATTGCCAATCTACATGTATTGTGATAAATAACACAGTCAAAAGACTTAAAGTGATACTAAAGTCTTTTAAAGTGATACTAAAGCTTTTTTTTAGTTAAAAATAACAAAGATCTTATACTACCTGCCCTGTGTAATGGGTTTGCACAGAGCAGCCTGGATCCCCCTGTTCTTGGGTCCCTCCTGGCCCCTCCCTCCTGCTGAGTGCCCCCACAGCAAGCACCTTGTTATGGGTGCACCTGAGCCGAGTCGCAGCTCTGTGACCTTTCATACTCAAAGCCGTGACCCATCCCCGCCCCCTTTTTCTCCTTATTGGCTGACTGAATTTGATTGGCAGCAGCCAGAGCCAATTGCGGCAATGAGGAAGGAAGTCCCAGGCAGCCGAGGCACTCCTGCAACATTGCTGGATCTAGTGGGACCTCAGATAATTATAAGGGGGAGGGCTGATGGGGGCTGCTGCACACAGAAGGCTTTTTAATGCATAAATGCATTAAGATAAAAAAAACCTTCTGACTTTACAACCACTTTAAGTGGTATATTTCTACATAAAGTTTGAGATAGTTATGCTGCAGTTTAATAACAAGACTTCAGCAAACTGACAGAATCTCCATCTGCATGTGAGCCCTTTATAATGAATATATAATCTTCTACAAGTACAAGTGATGCAGTTATACCATCAGAAGACAGCATAATATGATATTATATCTTAATAGGTCGGAAAAACATGTTGCTCTCAAGCACATTGATATGAAAACCATATATTACTGTAAATTATTTCTGGTTTCATTTATCTAATGATGGTAATTTATCTGCTTACAGTTACACATTTGTATAGCAGATCTTGTTATTTTTGATCATTTAAATATCGTAGTTTAAGAAAAGAAGATTGGATAAGTTTAGTGAATCCATATTTCATCAGATTATCATGTTCACTGAGTACACCCTATGAATAATTCATTGTACTGAGAAAAGTAATGATTATGATAAATTGTAAATAAGCTTATGCTTCTAATCAACTGCTAATGTTTTATTAACATGCAAAATATTTATATTATTAATGTGTGGGAAATATATATATGCATGAATAATGAGCAATCAAGAAGAATGTACAGGTTTTTGAAAAGCTTTGAATTAGTCATATTAAAAAAAAATGTAGCAAACAAGTAAACAAAATTATCATTGAACTTTGAGTTATGCTTGCCTTGCTGCTAGGCATTAAATCTTATTCAATGAGAACTAATATTTTGAGAATATTCATATGAGGGAGGCTACACATTTATGTGGTGATACAGTCAATACAACAAAGAACTGGAACCAATCTTTTACAATCTTTTTCTTCTTTTTCTAACCTAACTCCAATATACTGTACAGGGATTAATTTACTGAATAAAAATAGGCTGTTCAATTTGCAAGGGAAGTTTTCCTTAGCTCGGTGAATGAGAAGTAGCTCTGTTGACTTACAATCATGTGCAAGCATACATACTGCACATGAATTAGTATTCTTTGGAAAGTGAATTGTTACCACATTCATTAAGCTAAGGCAAAATTGCCTTGCAAAGTGAAGAAGCTAGTTGCCTTTAGTGAATCACACATTGTTTAATGGATGTCAGGAAAGCTAATCAAAGCTTGTAAAATGCATGCCTAGTTGTAATTTTAGTTACTAGTCAAGCCCAAATGTAGTAGTCTTGGAAAGCAATATGAGCGATGACCAGCGAATATTGTTACATTTTGGTGACTCATCCCAATTTGTGCGACGTGTGGTTAAAAAAGAAGTATGGGGTATAAAAAAGAAAAACCTTATACTCACCGAGGTGGATACCATATCAATACGATGCTGCATCTGTCCCCCGCCACCTCTGCACTGAGAACTGAATGATCAAACACAGCTGATCTGAGAAGAGTAGTGACTGTCAAGCACTTGCTCTCTGCTCTGCCCCTCCAACTCAGTGCCCAACTCAGGGATGGGAGGGAATGGCAGTTGTTACATAAAAGAAGACTCCCGGGGAGGCGGAGTAAGTAATATGTGAGATTTCAGATCATCAATATGCAGCATGGGGGTACAGATCAATAAAATACATTAAAATTCAATGGATTAAAACTGTGGATATAGCTCATAAGTAAACAAAAGTAAAACATAAGATACATTATAGTTACATCATATAAATATGAATATCATGAATATGTCAGTAGTGGAGGCAGGCAAAAAAAATCAATAATGTTGAAATCAATATTGCTAAAAATAAAAATAAAGATAAAAATAATGATAAAAATAAAAATTGATAAAAAAAGTGATAATCACAATAGAGGATTATGAAGGTAGAATAGATAATTGATAATTTGAATCATGAAAAACTTGGTGGATATGACTAACCAATCGGTATTTTCAATTGTTCAATGTAGATTATTAATCGTATAGTGGATAATTTTATAGAAACTTATAGAAACCTATAAGAAAATTATAATGATACCAATGTTATTTAGAGGTACATATCTGTAAATGCAAATATTATAAAACATGTTTTGCTACATGGCATTTATCAGGAACAGGACCCCCATGTGAGACCCTCTATATTATCATGCTTATCTCAATCTCTTTGTTTAAGCCATGGAGAGTGAGAGAATTCAGGGTATATATCCAAAAAGTTTCCCTCTCGTACAAACGCTTAAAACGTTTAACGAGAGGGAAGTGACTGGGTATGGATTCAATAATCCAAACTTTTGGCCAATGGACTGTTCGTTGTTTATTCGTTTATTTAGTTCATTGGCAAAACATCTTAGAATGCTGTGCTTGGTGATACCCTCTTCTACAAATCTACGATGCTTACCAAACCGGGCATCTAGGGTTCTGAGGGTGCGACCTACATAAAGAAGACCGCAAGGACATATTAAACAATACACAACGTATTTCAAAGAACAATTTTTAAATGTGCAGATGTGATACTTCTTATCATCGGCAGTAAAGGTTATTCATCCATAAGTAACGTATGCAAAAGCTCGGCTGTTTCACACTAAAAGTGCTGGCCGTTAGCTCTAAAGTGCCGCTCATTTTAGTGGTGCTGTAGTGCTGTTTAAGCTGCGCTTTAGTGCTGCTTTTCAGCCACTAGCAGGGTGCTTTTAACTCAAAAAAGGGTTAAAAACTCCTTTTTTGCTGCGCTTTTAAGCCGCTTTGAAAGCGCTGCCCATTCATTCCAATGGACAGGGCGTTTTGGGAGCACTAAATACAGCATTCCCAACCAGCTCCAAAGATGCTGCTTGCAGGACTTTTCGGAACTTCCCGCAAGCGCACAAAACATGCCCTGCAAAACATACTTAGTGATCTGGCCAAGGGTGGATAAGGTTTTGATATTTTACTAGAAGCAATTTCGTTTTTTATGTTGGTGGCTTTCCTGTATAAGAACTAAGGGTGGTCCCTGATGGTGTTGGTAATGTGGATCTTGTTTCAATATGGTCCAGTGTTTGGAGAGGACTTTCTCCATTTTCTAAGATTTCTATTCTCCATTTTCTAACTTGTGCATACGTTATTCATGGACAAAAAACCTTTACTGCCAATGGTTAGGTGTATTACATCCGTACATTTGAAAATTGTTCTTCGCAATACGTTGTGTATTGTTTAACATGTCCCTGCTGTCTTCTTTATGTAGGCAGCACCATCAGAACGCTATGTGCCCAGTTTAGTAAACATCATAGATTCATAGAAGAGGGTGCCAACAAGCACAGCATTCCTAGGCATTTTGCCAATACACATAACGAACAGTCCATTGACCTAAAGGTTTGGATTATTGAATCCATACACAGTCAATTCCCTCTCGCCAAAAGTTTTAAGCATTTGTGTGTGAGGAAAACCTTTTGGATATATATATATACCCTGAATTCTCTCACTCCCTATGGCTTAAACGAAGAGATTGAGATAAGCACGATGATATAGAGGATCTCACACAGGGGTCCTGTTCCCGATAAACACCATCTAGCGAAACATGTTTTATAATATTTGCAATTACAGATATGTACCTCTAAATAACGTTGGTATCATTATAATTTTCTTATAGGTTTCTATAATATTATCCATCATATGATAAATAATCTACATTGAATAATTGAAAATACAGATTGGTAAGTCATATCCACCATATCCTTTTACGGTAGGATAACCATATTGATCTTGGTTATAGCCTATCTTCATCAATTCCACCATTGCAGGCTACCTTGTGCTTATATTATGTCTTATTTACTTATTATTACAATTATTATTAATATACTTATACTATATTAGTATTATTATTATACTTATGAACTGGAACCATATACTGTGTAAGAGAAGTCATGTACCCAAGTTGTTCTAAGGGATCCAGAGGGAAGCATAGTCAGTTAATCAGTTATTGTGCCATATGACCAAACAGCAGAACTTGGACATCCAGCTATAAAGAGTGATATACCTTGTAATGTAGATACACTAGTAATTTCATCAGAACAGACCAGAGCTCATGGGTTCATCCTATGGTAATTCTCTCTCTCTCTTCTTTCTTTTTATTTAGGGAATAAAGAAATACATTGATCTATTGTAAATATAATTATATATGCAGTTACAATAATCTTGACAGCAACAACCATTATGAACCTCAAAGACCTCAAATCTGAAATCTGAAAACCACTACTGTATAAATATCTACTTTGCAGGGTTATCATGGCAGTTCAAATATAAGGAAATAACAAATATATATATATATATATATATATATATATATATATATATATATATATATATATACAATGAACTTCTTAACAAACATTGATTTTTGTAGAATAGTTTTAAAAACACAAAACACATATTAACCCCTTCACGCTAACAGTACACAAATATGCGGTCTCTTGGCGACTGGGCCTTAATGCCGGACAGCCGCATATTTAGTCAATCTATCCAAAACCGAGCTCATAATATTTCCTCCCCCCATGTGCCTCTTTCCCCTTGACTTTCTCAAGATCGATGGCACAACTATCTACTCATCCCCAGATGCCAAGGTGTTATCCTGGACTCTAAACTATCCTTATGGGGCCACATCCAATCACTGTCCAAAGCTTGCTGCCCCAACCTACGCAACATCTCCAAAATATGCCCCTTCTAACCAATGACACCACAAAGCTTCTAATTCACCCCCTGGTCACCTCTCAACTTGAATTCTGCAACTTCCTCCTTATTTGCTTACCTCAATCATGAATGCTGCTGCCAGACTTATCTATCTTACCAACTGTTCAATATCTGCTACTCCTCTCTGCCAATTCCTCCACTGGCTTCCGTTCACCCAACAAATTAAATTAAAAATACTAACAACAACTTAAAAGCCATCCACAACTTGGCCCCCAACAACAGCACTAACCTGGTCTCAAAATACCAACCAAATTCACTCCCAAGACCTCTTGCTTGCTAGCTCGCTTGCCACCTTCTCCCAAGCCCACCTGCTGGACTTTTCCCAAGCCTCCTCTGCCCTATAAACTTCCCTACCCCAATCCGTCTCTGTCCCATCCCAATCTCCAACTCTGTCCAATTTTAAGCGATTCCTGAAAACCCTCCTCTTTAGAGAAGTCTATCCTGACCCTAACAACTGAACTTTTAATGTCTCCAATAGCTTATCCCCACAGTTATTACCTTTTGTATCACTTGACCTTCCCTCTTATATTGTAAGCTCTAATGAGCAGGGCTCTCCAATTCCTCCTGTATTGAATTGTATTGTAACTTTACTGTCCCTGTGCCCTCATGTTGTAAAGTGCTGCGCAAACTGTTGGCACTAGGGATGAGCTTCGTGTTCGAGTCAAACTCATGTTCGACTTGAACATTGGCTGTTTGCCAGTTAGCTGAACAGTGAACAATTTGGGGTGTTCGCGGCAAAGCCGCGGAACACCCTTTAAAAGTCTATGGGAGAAATCAAAAGTGCTAATTTTAAAGGCTTATATGCAAGTTATTGTCATAAAAAGTGTTTGGGGATCTGGGTCCTGCCCCAGGGGACATGGATCAATGCAAAAAAAACTTTTAAAAACGGCCGTTTTTCAGGAACAGTGATTTTAATAATGCTTAAAGTGAAACAATAAAAGTGTAATATTCCTTTAAATTTCGTACCTGGGGGGTGTCTATAGTATGCCTGTAAAGGGGCGCATGTTTCCCGTGTTTAGAACGCTCTGACAGCAAAATGACATTTCAAAGGAAAAAAGTCATTTAAAACTACTCGCGGCTATTAATGAATTGCCGGTCTGACAATACACATAAAAGTTCATTGATAAAAACGGCATGACCCCGCCCCCTCTGACGCACGGGGACTTGACAGGGACTTCCCTGTGGCATTCCCCGTGACGTCAGAGGGGGCGGACAGGGAAGTCACCGTGCGTCAGAGGGGGCGGGGGTCACCGGGTGGCCCCGTCCTCCATTATTTAAGAACCGTCAGAAGAGGAGAAGCGTCACACAGTGGGAGCCTCCCATTATGGTGGATGCGGAGCGGCCCGAGAAGACGAAGGGAAGAAGATGTCGGCGCCGTGGAGGAAGATGCCGGACGAGAACACCGGAGGAAGAACCAGAAGAACCAGAAGAAGAAGAAGATGGAGGAAGAAACTGAAGGAAGATAGAAGATAGAAGAAAGAAGATAGAAGATAGAAGAAAGAAGAACGAAGAAGCATTTAAATAAAGAAATTGTCAAAAACTGTCTCTTGTCATTTTTAACATTTTTGACACTTTTTTTGTGAAATGGTAGGGAAGTACCCTCTTACCATCTCACACAGGGGGGAGGGCCGGGATCTGGGGGTCCCCTTGTTAAAGGGGGCTTCCAGATTCCGATAAGCCCCCCGCCCGCTACCCCAAAGCACCCTCCCAATGTTGAGGGCATGTGGCCTGGTACAGTTCAGGAGGGGGGGCACTCTCTCATCCCCCCTCTTTTCCTGCGGCCTGCCAGGTTGCGTGCTCGGATAAGGGTCTGGTATGGATTTTTGGTGTGGGACCCCACGTCATTTTTTTTTTTTTGCGTGGGGTTCCCCTTAAAATCCATACCAGACCTGATGGGACTGGTATAGATTTTGAGGGGGACCCCCCACGTCATTTTTTTTTAAACTTTGGTTCGGGGCTCCCCTGTGGGGAATTCCCATGCCGTTTTTATGAATTAACTTTTGTGTGTATTGTCGGACCGGCAATTCAGTAATAGCCGCGAGTAGTTTTAAATGACTTTTTTTCCTTTGAAATTTTGCTGTCAGAGTGTTCTAAACACGGGAAACATGCGCCCCTTTACAGGCATACTATAGACACCCCCCAGGTATGAAATTTAAAGGAATATTACACTTTTATTGTTTCACTTTAAGCATTATTAAAATCACTGCTCCCGAAAAAACGGCCATTTTTAAAAGTTTTTTTTTGCATTGATCCATGTCCCCTGGGGCTGGATCCAGGTCCCCAAACACTTTTTATGACAATAACTTGCATATAAGCTTTTAAAATTAGCACTTTTGATTATTCATGTTCGTGTCCCATAGACTTTAAAGGTATTCACGCGTTCGAACAAATTTTTTGCCTGTTCGCATGTTCTGGTGCAAACCGAACAGGGGGGTGTTCGGCTCATCCCTAGTTGGCACTATATAAATCCTGTATAATAATATTATGTGACGTGACCCTTTTTCATTTTATCCTCACTTGTGATTTCCTACATAAAGTATTTGCAATCTGCTGCATGAGATCTTTTTGAATTGGACACTATTTTCAATTTTTTTTTAACAAGGTTGGTCTTTATTGAGAAGACATCATATAACAATTAACAGTCATATATTGAGCTCTTATACACAATCCAGGAATAAGCAAAGTAAAATACAAAATAAAAAAAAAAATATGAGACAAAGAACAGAAGAGTAGGTAAGCTGTATAGGCTAGTACATTCAGTGTTACATATAACTTCCCAGGTGCACATGTTCTAGAATGATAGGTTAAAATAGTACCCCTTATTTGGGGGGGGTTGTGACCAGCTTATGCTAGTGTCATACTACCTTGGGGCGATGCCTTATTTGTTATGCGGTAGAGGTATTAGAATTGTTCAATCCAGGGTAACCATATCCGATTGAACTTCTGTGGGCAACCTCTGTTAGTATAGGTCATCTTATATAGAGGTAGTACAGCATTAACAGTGGAGTCCCATGAATCTACCTTTGGGTTAGATGGTGAAGCCCACTTCTTGAGGATTTCTTTCTTGGCATAGAACAACAAAAATGAGACAAGTAGCTTTGTATACCGAGGTCTCTGATGATCCTCATGGATGTCTAACAGAGCCAGTTCGGGCGACACCAGTAGCGTTAATTGTAAGCGGATATTGATACTTTCAAAGATCGCTGCCCAAAACTTCATAATAAGGGGACAGGTCCAGAACATATGTACATATGTGCTATCAGGGGATTGACATCTGGGGCAGTTCGGTGACCTATGAGGGTAAATCTGGTGCAGTCTCTGCGGCGTGTAGTATACACGATGCATGAATCTAGTTTGCAGCAACTTATCTCTAGAGGATACCATCAGTTTAGACCCATCCTCGAAGCACTCCTCCCATGTTTCCCTGTCCAGACTGGGGATGTCAGCCTGCCACTTGTCCCAGAGGGTGTTTATTTCAGGTGAATTGACTCCTAGTAGGGCAAGATACAAAGTAGAAAGAGTCTTTTTGAGGGTCTCCTGTGCCAAAATTGCTTCAATGGTCTCTGTTTTTAAGGTTATAGGGCAGGGGAATTGGGCCCTGGCTGCATGTCTCAGCTGGTAATATCTAAATAACATTCTCCCCAGGAGTCCATATAAATCCCTGCTAAATCCTGGAAGGAAAGCAGAGTCCCTGAAAGGATAACATCTTGGAGGACCTTAATCCCAAATCGGGCCCATAGCTGCGGGTCTGGTATTGTCCTGAAATGAGGGAGGGGTTCCCCCATAGTGGAGAGAAGGGGGAGTGCTGGCGAGGACGTAGGAATCTTTTCCTGGCCACTGCCCATACTTTGAGGGTCACTTTAGTGGGGCCTGGAATCGAAGGATAGGCAGAAGGACTTCTGTATACTATATTCCTTAGTTCTGTAAGGGAGCCCAAAATAGCAGCCTCCAAGCATGTAGCTGCATTCGACCTGGACTCCTCAAACTACCATCTCACCGTGACTAGTATCGCTGCCCAATAGTAAACCAATAGGTTAGGTAGTGCAAGACCTCCACAGTGAACTGGGAGCTGTAGGGTCAACCTAGCCAGTCTGGAAAAGAAATGAACAAATGCACACATCCAATCCTTTGAAAAAGGAGCCAGAGAGCCATACCGGGCAGTTTCGGAATTCGTAATTAAATCTAGGCAAATATAGCATTTTTAATACATTAATGCATCCTAGCAGATTAAGTTAATTAACTCCTTCCATCTGAAGCAATGCTCTTTTAGCCTTGTGACAATGGGCTGAAGATTAAGGCTTCAAAAGGCTTGGAGGTCCCTGGTTACTATAATCCCCAGGTATTTAAACTCCTCTACCCATAGCAGCGGAGTCGATGACATCACCGCACGGGCCTGAGGATCTATCAGGAAAATGAATGATTTTGACGAATTAATTTTGACTTTGAAAATCTCCCGAATTTATTGAAGATCTCCAGTGCCACTTGCAATGAGGTTTCGGCGTCATGCAGATAAAGCATCATCCGCATATAAAGAGATTTTCTCCTCCAGAGGGCCAACTCCGAGTCTCCGAACGCTGCGCGACTCCCGTATCAGGATAGCCAGCCGTTCAAGAGCCAGCGCAAATAGGCTGGTTGACAGCGAGCACCTTTCCCTAGTGCCCCTCTGAAGAAGAAAAAAGTCGGAGAGGGTGTCATTGGTATGGATCCTGGCCCTGGGGGATTTATAAAGTAGACCTAGCCAGTTAAGAAAATTAGGGCCAAAACACTTCAGTGTCTCCCATAGGTATTCCTATTCCCTGGAGTCAAAAGCTCTTTCTCCACGTCTAGGGAAGCTATGACTCTAGTGCCTCCATTGTCGTGGGCAGTATAAAGATTAAGAAAAAGTCTGCATATATTGATATCAGTACCCTTCCCAGGCATGAACCCCGTTTGATCTTGATGGACCAGATCCTCAATCACCGTGGCTAATCTAAGAGCCATAATTTTAGTGAGTAGTTTGGCAACCGCGTTTATCAGAGATATGGGCCTGTAGGAGGCACAGTCTACAGGGTCCTTACTGGGTTTGGGCACCAACACCACCACTGCCTCAGACATAGAGTCTGGAAGGGAGCCAAGAGTGGACAACTGCGAGAGGAGAGAGGTCAATCTGGGGGCCAACAGCTCTTTATTCACTGAGTAAAACTCTATGGGTAACTCATAGCCATCTGAATCTTCTCCAGTGTTATGTCCTCATCCAGAGCTTTACTTTGGTCTGGTTCAAGTGTAGGGAATGGAATGAGGTCTAAATAATCAGACAGATAAGTAGCTGTATAATTTACCCTAGAGGAGTACAGCTCTTGGTAGAATTGTAAAAATCTATTGCTGATTGTCTCAGGGGTGGTCAAGAGTGTACCGTCCATGTCCCTCAGCCTACCTACATGAGTTGTTGCATATTGCCCTTTTGCTAGCCAGGCTAGAAGCCTGCAATTTTTGTCCCCATACTCAAACACCCTCTGGGCGCTGGCAAACATAGATTTCTTAGTGAGGTCCACACGCAACAGTGACAGTTCCCTAATGGTGTATTGCCAGGAGACGTAGTTATCTGAGTTCGGGGTGCTGACATACAATTGTTCCTTTTCCTGGGCCTGTTCCTCTACTTGCCTGAGAGACTGCACAGATGCCCTCTTTTTATTTGCAATTTTCCTAATATATTCACCCCGCCTGGACCATGACCATCAACGGAGCATGATCTGAGATGCCAGGGAAGAGAATCTCAGTGGATACTGTCTCCCGCAGCAGGTCAGATGAGGCAAAAGCCATGTCTATTCGGGACAACGTCCGATAAGTAGTGGAGAGGCAGGTGAACTGGGCATCCGAGGGGTGGAAATGGCGCCAGAGATCCGTCAGATGAAAGGAGGATGCCCATTGTGACAGACCGGTGGTGATAGAGGGAGAGGGCTGGAGCCTGTCCAACTCATTAGACATGACCAAATTAAAATCCCCAACAAGCAGTACCCTACTGACATCACATTGTACAACAGTTTGCATTAGCGTATAATGTAAGGTAGTATCAGCAGGGAGAGGCAGGTATATTCCTACAATTACATATGGAGTACCAGCTATTAGTGCATGCACAAGGACATATCTGCCCCCGGGATCAGTTTTGACTGCCACCAGTTGGAAGGCCAGGGATCTATGCAACAGAACACTTACTCCTCTAGCGTAATTGGAATAGGAAGCATGATAATGGGCACAAACCCAGGCTCTGTTTAACCCCAGGATCCTGGCACCAATTAAGTGGGTTTCTTGTAAAATGCATATCTTGGGGTTATGTTGCTGTATGTATTTAAGTACTAGGGACGTTTTATTGCTAAGTTAAGGCCTCTAACATTCCAAGACAGCACTGTAAAATTAGCCATACCTCCTACACAGCCATAAATGAAGGATACCAGCATGCTGAGATATTCTGGTCTCATTCGCAGGTGCGCAGCCCCCCATCATCCTTCGCTCCCTAGAGTCCGCCATTCTCTTAGGGCATTGCGACTGCACACCCCCAGGCGGCCACTTGTTGCAGATATCAAATAGAACACATAGACCAACCATGTATATCATTGAACTTAAAAATAATAAAACAACCAACTTACAGATGGCAACGGCCATGCAACTCCTCCCCCCACCCCGTGCACCCTCAAACAGCGAGGGGCACATGACCCCAGAAAAATTTTGGGAACAAATCCAAGGAAAATGTATTGGGAGGCGCGGGCCCGATTAGTACATTCCAAGTTTGTACTTGCAGTCAAAAAAAAGAACCTGAAATAAGAAAAAATATAAACAAGAGGAAAAGAAAAAAAATTCCCACTGGTTTGAGTTGCTGGAGAGCCAAAAAACTTTTGGACAGTCAGAACATGTCCCAGACAGGCATCTGGGTCATGTCAAGTGTTTGTACAGAATCAGTTGCACTGGGACTTCATCTCGGGGTACAGTGCAGGAAGGGCCACATTTAGCATGAGAATGAACTTAGGAAAAGCAGGACCAGGCACAACTTTATCCAAACGATCTCAGGGACACAAAACTGGGTTTAGTCTGTATAGAACAGCACCCTTACCTCCACACTGCAGAGCCCCGACTGTGGCTTCAGCAGTTTCAAGCAAGAGAGAAAAAGGCTTGGGGTAGAAGGGGACACTACGGAGGCAGTGTCTCCAGCCATGCACCGGCTTTTTTAGGGCTGGTGAAGATCCGTACCGTCTCCCCATCGACTACTCGTAGCTTGGCCAGGAACAGGATACTATAGCAAATTCCCTTGATTCGAAGAGCTGCTTTCACAGCGTCGAAAGACCAGTACTGCCTCTGTGTCTCCAATGTGTAATCGGGGAACACCATGAGCTTCGTGTTACGGTATGGGATGTCGCCTGCCACGCAGGCTTCTCTCAGGAGCTCATCTCTATCCTGGAAGTTTAGCAGTCGCAGGATTAGTGTGCAGGGGGTGCTCCCTCTGGTCCCGGCTTTGGAGGTACTCGGTGAGCCCTCTCCACCATAAAGTAGGATGATAGCTGTGCCGCAGGAAGAACCAATCGCAGCAGGTCCTCCGTAAAAGCAGTGGG
The DNA here is from genome assembly GCF_042186555.1 of Aquarana catesbeiana. Classification (NCBI taxonomy): domain Eukaryota; kingdom Metazoa; phylum Chordata; class Amphibia; order Anura; family Ranidae; genus Aquarana; species Aquarana catesbeiana. The sequence continues at coordinate 640,527,941 of NC_133324.1, forward strand.
ATTGCGCCCCTCTACTCCCTCCAGGAGCCCGACAATACGAAGTTCCTTGTTCCTTGTTTCTTCTGCTCCGGTTTTGGCATCCTCTGCCCAATATTCCAGAGCCTTAACCTTCGTTTGAAGTGTCCTGATGGAGGCCTCATGGTTGGTCACAGCGTCCTCCGTGTCTCCAACCGCTGCTCCACCACTGTTATCCTGGAGCGGATCTTATCCAGGTCTTGCCTCAGCAGCCCTACGTCCAAGCGCACAGCCTCTATCTTGGACGTAAGCGCTGTCTGGCACATAGTGATAGCTGCCATTACCTCCGGTATACCTGGTGGAGTGGCCTCCTCGTGATCAGTCTGCAACGCCATAATGCTATGGCGTGCTGGTGTAAGCCACTGATCTGGAGACAGGGTCACTGCAGCCTCAATGCCAGGGGAAACTTTAGCATTTTTCCCCGTTTCGGGCCTTCAGAGATTCTAAAAGGCATGCAGAGGCTGTCAGTCCAGTAAAGTGCGATTTTACCCAGAAACGGATCTATAAATGGATTCCTCTCCAGCAGAGCTCAGAAGGCACGTCTGCTCAGTCCACCATCCCGGCCACGCCCTATTTTCAATTTGATTTGATCTCTGCCTGAACTAGTATTTATATGTATAGTATATGTGTTTTTTTCCTGTAAGGACAATTAAATTTAATTTTCTTTATTTGTTTTCTACTTCTTGTACTCAATCATACCATAGGCATTAAGATCAAATGCCATAAACTGCATTGAGTAGATTGTGCAATATCTCCTTGGTAGGAGGAGGTTTCAAGAAAGTTTCCCTGCAATGTATATGTGATATAACTGACAAGTATAAGTAAACGTCCTCTCTTCATAATGTATACTAGAATAGCGCCTCCTTTAATTATTAAGGACACAATATAAAACCTGACCACAGGCAGGCTAATCTTCAATCTTAACCACATGCTTGCAAGTAACATTTTGCCTTGAGCTTGTTTTCTGCTGCTTTACCTAATAGGTGCATAGGGAAAATGGAACAAGTGAGAATTTAGCAGCAGATATGTGTTTGAGTAATGTAAATGTATATGGCTCCAGCTAAAAGTTTCTTGTTGGTTTTTGGTTGGTTACTATTACTTTGGCAATGCTTAGGTTTTGGTGGTACCTGCCAGTGAAAATTAAAAATGAAACACTGAGATTCAAATAGGAAACACAATCTAGCTGCTTAGGAATCCAGGCTTTTCTGTAGAGCATCAGTACACACTAATCCCTCTTGGTAATCCAAGAACCCTGCTTATCTTAAATGAGAGCTGTCCCAAAGCACACCTACATTTTACATCTTCTGACTTCACTCAGACCTTCTTGATCTAAATAAACCTTAGAAAGACTTAAGCCTCGTACACACGATCGGATTTTCGGCAGGGACTTGTGTGATGATAGACTGTTGGCCTAAAATCCGACCATTAGTATGCTCCATCAGACAATTGTTGTCCAACTAGTAAGTTTTTGGCGGACAACGGTCTGTTGTCAGATTTTCCTATAGTCTGTACACAAGTCCGTCACACAAAAGTTGAAAGTACAAACACGCATGGTCAGAATCAATGCTCACCAAACACAAAATTAGCAGAAGGTGCCCAAAGGGTGGTGCTCAAGAGCTGACATTCCTCATAGTACGTCACTACGTTCGTGTTTGTTGGCCGACAATTGTGTACCGTTTGTATGTAAGACAAGTTCCTGGCACACGCCCTTCGGACAAAAGTCTGACGCTTTGTTGGCCAATAATCCGATCATGTGTACGAGGCTTTAGACTTAGTGAATCAAAAATTATTGAATACGGGGACAACCAGAAGACAGGACAGAGCTCTGTCAATGTAAACAATACAGAGCTCTGGCCTGCAAAGCAGGGAATAAAATCCGGCATATCTCTTAGTAAAAGCAGCTCACAGTACACACATAAACACTGGTTAGGCACACATCTAACCCTTTGGTCACCCTTGATGTTACTCCCTTAACAGCCAGTGTCATTATTACAGTAATGCCCTGTACGCACGATAGGATTTTCCGATGAAAAATGTGTGATAGGACATTGTTGTCGGAAATTCCGACTGTGTGTAGGCTCCATCACACATTTTCCATAGGAATTTCCGACACACAAAGTTTGAGAGCTTGCTATAAAATTTTCCGACAACAAAATCCGTTGTCGGAAATTCCGATCGTGTGTACACAAATCCGATGCACAAAGTGCCACGCATCCTCAGAATAAATTAAGAGACGAAAGCTATTGGCTACTGCCCCGTTTATATTCCCGACGTACGTGTTTTACGTCACTGCGTTCAGAACGATCGGATTTTCTGGCAACTTTGTGTGACCATGTGTATGCAAGACAAGTTTGAGCCAACATCCGTCGGAAAAAATCCTAGGATTTTGTTGTCGGAATGTCCGATCAATGTCCGACTGTGTGTACAGGGCATAACAGTGTAAATTTTTAGCACTGATCATTGTATTAGTGTCACTGGCTCCCACAAAGTGTTAAATGTTTCAGTTAGTGTCAGATTGCACGCCATACTATCGCAGTCCTGCTGATTGCTGCCATTACTAGTATTAAAAAAAAAAAATTCCAGTATATATACCATAGTTTGTGGACGCTATAACTTTTGCACAAACCAATCAATATACGCTTATTGGGATTTTATTTTACCCAAAATATGTAGTATAATACACGTTGTTTTAAATTTATGAAGAATTTTTATTTTTATTGGATATGTTTTATAGCAGAAAGTAAAAAATATTGGTTTTATTTTTCAAAATTATCGGGAGTACAGTGGCAGAGTGGCTCTCCTGTGCTGTATCACATATCCAGTATGTGATCTGGCACTTCTGGATAAGGGGCATGTGTGCACACCAGAGCACCAGCGGTGCTGTGATTAGTCACAGCGCAAGCTGCTCGGCGGGTGCCAGCCAATAGATGACTGCCAGCACCCGCTGATCGGTGAGGAGGAAGACAGGACAGAGCTCTGTCAATGTAAACAATACAGAGCTCTGGCCTGTAAAGCAGGGTATAAAATCCGACATATCTCTTAGTAAAAGCAACTCACAGTACACACACATAAACACTGATTAGGCACACATCTAACCCTTTGGTCACCCTCAATGTTAATCCCTTAACAGCCAGTGTCATTATTACAGTAACATTGTATATTTTTAGCACTGATCACTGTATTAGTGTCACTGGTTCCAATCAATATACGCTTATTGGGATTTTATTTTACCCAAAATTTGTAGCATAATACCTGTTGGTTTAAATTTATGAAGAATTTTTTTTATTATTGTAAATGTTTTATAGCAGAAAGTAAAAAATATTGGTTTTATTTTTCAAAATTATCTGCCTTTTTTCGTTTATAGTGCAAAAAAACAACCTGGTCAGGAAGGAGGGAAAGTCTTCAGGAGCTGAAGTGGTTAAAGTATATTCGAACCCTCACAAAACAACTCATTCAGTTTAAGGCTCCATTCACACTAATGCATTTTTTGATGCATTTTGCAGAAATGCATGGAAATTTTTTAACATGGGTTCCTATGGAACATGTTCACATCAATGCATTTTTGTACCTCTGCGTTTTTGGAAAGGGTCAGGGACTTTTTTTCATGCAAAATGCAGCGTTTTGTATGTAATAGAATTAAATGGACCAGCATCAAAAATGTAAGTACAGCGTCTTTACAGCGTTTTTGCGGCGTTTTTGACGCGTTTGGCGTTTTTGGCATTTTTTTTTTTAGACTGTATACAGTCTAAAAAAAACTGTAAAAAAAAAACACAAAAGGCAAAATGCTGCAAAAATGCCGCAAAAACGCTGTAAACACGCTGCTCAAAAACGCAGCAAGCACCACAAAAAACACTTAAGAAACACTCAAAAGCAACATGCATAGATGTGAATTGAGCCTAAAATAGAAATGAAAGGCAAAACATTGTGTATACATATAAAACCATTATATATATATATACATTTTCTCATAGATTGTAAGCTCTAACGAGCAGGGCCCTCTGATTCCTCCTGTATTGAATTGTTTTGTACTTGTACTGCCCTCCCTAATGTTGTAAAGCGCTGGGTAAACTGTTGGTGCTATATAAATCCTGCATAATAATAATAATAATTTTCCCATTTTTTATAAGTGATCACCTAATCTCTGTACTTAGCTAGGTAAGGAGAGCTAATGAAGGAAAAACAGCAACACACACTGGTCTTCCCAGTGAAAGGAACACACTGTGCTCTCATGCCTAGCGTGATCAGCTTTCACACAAAGGAAGCAATACAAAGAGAACAGGATACTTTTTCAAACAAGTACATGGTACAGCAGGCACAGGAATATTAAATGTTTAGGTAACAAATTCTTTAACTATCAGCTACATTTTTTTTACCTAATTAGCCTTGATTTACTTTAGTAAACATCACAGTGGTTTTATTGTAATTTTTTTTTTTTTTTTTACAACAGACATGAAAATAATGTGGCATTATGAGTAGAAAGGAAGTGTTAAAGATTAGCCACGTTAACATGTAATCACTATACTGCTATGTATTTAAAACTGCAAATATGAAAAAAGCCACTATAATCCTATTTACAGTTGATGTTGTATCTACCTTTTTGATGATAGCCTCTTGTTTTATTATACTTCATTTTCTATGTGACCAGTGATATATTCAGAGCATCTATAGGTTAAACAATATATATATATATATATATAGATATATATAGATATATAGATATATTTATATATCTATACTGTATATCTATATATAGATATATAATTGAAATATAAATGTGGTCCTGAAATTGCATGATACAAACTACTACTAATTGAACTTGATACGTGATCAGTTACTGATCACTTTATGATTCCAGTCTAGCAGGCTGGTTACTATATTACTGCTACCCAACTCGCCTGGTCTAATCGTCATAGCTATGTAAAATAACATATAATACACAAGGAACATGAAAATCTCTCTGAGCCCACTTTCTCATTTTGATATTTTCATTCAGGTACAAATGTATTATAAAAAGTAAATCTTTGCAGCAATTGTGTTCCCTGTTGCAGAACATTATCCCTATTCCTTAAATATCAGAGCTACTGCCTCCTGGCATGACATGATTAGGAACTGCTTACAAGTAATAGTCTTTTGCTGTTTTTTATATATATACTGTAAATCCAGTGAATGAGCATATCACTGTCTATAAATGGAACCTTCAGATGGATAATTATATTCATTTTGAATACACATGGCCAGATTACCATGGGATCATTTATAACCACCTGATGAGATGTTGTTTTGCATTGTAATAAATACCAAGGAAATAAGAAGTCCTGCTGAGAGGCTTTTATATCTTACCCACAGTGTCAGTAGATGATGAATACTACCATTGTGGCAGCTTATGACATAAACTAAGCTTGAATGCCTTCTATTTATATAGACTGCTTACATTACCTTTTTGTTTTACATTTTTCTGTGCAATAAATTAGTTGGACATGGTTGCACAGTTGTACAGGATTCTATAGTGTAGTTTGATTGTATGTAGTACAATTGTGTGTAAGTGGTCAGTAGTTGTCAAAAGTATACCTTATGCCCATGAAGATAATCATTTTCCAGTGGTAGTAAAAAAAAACTGTCATACCAACCTCCGACAACCACTCTTCTAGAAATTGGTGTCAGTAATACATTTTTTCCTTTGAGAAAAGACGTGGACACGCTCAGGGATGTGGATTCACTGATGATTGTCTGGGGCAATACATAGACACTGCATAGTGAACAATGTGTGTAGAAAAAGCTGAGATATTAGAATATATATCTTATATCTGTATGCTGGCTGGTCGCAAATGCTGCTTTGCAGCATTAGGATACTATCCTTGATTTCCTCCAAGGATACTATCTGCTTGGGGTTTGCATATTCTCTTTCTGTTTGCCAGGGTTTGCAGGGTTTGTTTTTCATATTGCAGAAACTTACTCTAAAGTTGGTCATATATGGGTCAGTTTTTTCGTTCAGCCGGTGGCTGATTCCTGCTAAACTGGCCAAAGATTGATTTGATTGAATTGATTGATTCATGTATGAACTTTAGATTAAATAGCTTCTGTCTAAATTGGCCTTGGAGTGTGTATGTGACTGGTTGTTTGTATGATTTTTTTTAAGGACATTAGAGTGGATTGTTTGGAACTGGGGAAACCAACAGTGACTAATGTTAACAGAATACTATTATTGATACTATTAACAGAATACTATTCCTTGAACAAATGATTTTGTCACGTCAAAAAAATCTGGGAGCTAAATATGGTTATCATAAGTATGAAGTCCTTGTACAAACTTTAATGACGGTGATGTTTTGTCTGACCTATGTCAAAAGGGATACAAAAAAATAACGACTAGGGATGGGTGAACGGTTTGGCCCGAGCATAAGTTCGGGCCGAACTTTCGTTGTTCACAGTGAAAGCTTCAGCCAATCAGGGCACAGAGCACTGTCAGAGTCATGATTGGACACTGTCATCATAACTTTATCCAATCATGGCTCATTCCCACCCCACAGTATAAAAGTATTCTTTCAATGGCATCCATTTTCAGTGTGATTTCAGCATGGAGAGAAATAGAACAGGGCTCTGTTTAGTGTTATTAGTTAGTGTGCTATACTATGCTATTTTGCTTTAATTGTCAATGTAGAATATTAGTTTAGTGTCAGTCTAGGGATAGTGTGAGTGTAGTGAGGAGGACCATCATTCAGCTTTGCATAGTGTGCAGCTAGAGTAGGGACAGCTCAGATAGTTTCACTGTAATGTAGTAAGACCGTGTCATTCATACATACATTAGTGTAGAGTAGGGACAGCTCATATAGTTTCAGTGTAGTGTAGTGAGACTGTGTCAGTAATCTTTACATTAGTGTATAGCTAGAGTAGGGACAGTTCAGACAGCGTCAGTGTAGTGACGGTTGAACACCGTCTATTTGATTGCTTTACTGCCAGTTTAATTCCATTTATTTCTGCATGTTTTACTGCCAGTTTAATGCCGTAAAGTTTTGTGTGCGTTACTGACAGTTTAATACCATTTACTTCTGCGTGCGTTACTGCCAGTTTAATACCATATAGTTTTGTGTGTGTTACTGCCAGTTTAACACCATATCATTTTGTGTGCATTACTGCCAATTTAACGACATATAGTTTTGTGTGCATTACTGCCAGTTTAACACTATATAGTTCTGTGTGCATTACTGCCAGTTTAATGCCATATCGCTTTGTGTGTGTTACTGCCAGTTTAACGACATATCATTTTGCATACGTTACTGCCAGTTTAACACCATATAGTTCTGTGTGTGTTACTGACAGTTTAACACCATATAGTTTTGCGTGCGTTACTGCCAGTTTAATGCTATATAGTTCTGTGTGCATTACTGCCAGTTTAACGCCATATAGTTCTGTGTGCGTTACTGCCAGTTTAACGCCATATAGTTTTGTGTGCATTACTGCCAGTTTAACGTCATATAGTTCTGTGTGCATTACTGCCAGTTTAACACCATATAGTTTTGTGCGTTACTGCCAGTTTAACACCATATCATTGGGTGTGCGTTACTGCCAGTTTAACGACATATAATTCTGTGTGCGTTACTGCCAGTTTAAAGCCATATAGTTCTGTGTGTGATACTGCCACTTTAATGCCATATAGTTCTGTATGCGTTACTGCCAGTTTAACGCCATATCACTTTGTGTGTGTTACTGACAGTTTAACGCCATATCGTTCTGTGTGCATTACTGGCAGTTTACGCCATATAGTTCTGTGTGCATTACTGCAAGTTTAACGCCATATAGTTTTGCATGCATTACTGCCAGTATAACGCCATATAGTTCTGTGTGTGTTACTGCCAGTTTAACGCCATATAGTTCTGTGTGTGTTACTGCCAGTTTAACGCCATATAGTTCTGTGTGCGTTACTGCCAGTTTAACGCCATATAGTTTTGTGTGTGTTACTGCCAGTTTAACACCATATAGTTTTGTGTGTTACTGCCAATTTAACTCCATATCTTTTTGTGTGCATTACTGCCAGTTTAACACCATATTGTTTTGCGTGTGTTAATGCCAGTTTAACGCCATATAGTTCTGTTGTGTTACTGCCAGTTTAACGCCATATAGTTTTGTGTGTTATCAAGAAACAGAACAAGGGTGCACACACCGCTTCAAGCAAAAATGGACACACCCAGTCCAAGGTGCTAATCCCAGCTCATCACCGTAGGCAATATCAAGAAGAGAAGAAAAGATTGATCGCACACTTGAATCCAAAAGATGCTGTGTAGATTTCTTTATTGTTATGACCCAGACAAAATTGCAATGATGATCAATTGATGCCTTTCACATGAAAAGAACCGTGCCTAGTATTTTCATGTGAAACGTGTCAACTGATCATCATTACAATTTTGTCTGGCTCATGACAATGAAGAAATCTCTACAGCATCTTTGGATTCAAGTGTGCGATCAATCTTTTCTTCTCTTCTAATTTTGTGCGTTACTGCCAGTTCAATGCCATTTACTTCTGTGTGTGTTACTGCCACTTTAACGCCATATAGTTCTGTACATTTGGCGCATTATATTGCAGTATATTATAGTGTATCCATGGAGTGTGTCTGTGTAGTGCGAGTACTCAAATTAAAGTGCACCACACACCTCTTTACATTTATTAACGTGCATCTATGTACAGATTTCAACTTCTTCTTTAGATTTGCATATACGCACCGCCCCCTACCTCCCAATAATGTCTGGGAGGACAACAAGGAGAGGCAGATGTTCCCTTGGCACTGTAAGGGGCCCAGCAACAAATGTGTCCACAGGCAAAGGTGGACGTGTTGGTCAGTCCCCAGCAGGACATTATTTCCTCTGTTTAGTGAGTTTACCCATGCTATCCAGCCACAGCATGCAGAGGAGGTGGTGGACTGGCTTACTAAACCTTCCTCATCCTCCTCATCCTCTGTCACACAAGCAGAGACAAGTGTGCAGTCCCCTGCAGTTGCCAGAGTGGATAAAACTGCCTCCTTGTCCAAATCTATTCCTGCCATAGCCCAATATCAGCCATTGAGGAGTCAGCTGAGTTATTTGACCACAGCGTCAGCCATTTGCTCCTTTATGATGCCCAGCCATTACTGGATTCAGATGTTGGTTCTGAGGTTGAGGATGACAGGAACATGAGCCTAGAGAGAGGGAGGAACACTGGTAGACAAATTGGCACTCGTGTTCCCCAAGCTGCAGCGTATTGCCAAGTTGTCTCCAGTGGTAATTATGAAGATGGAGGAGATGGAGATGATGATGAGGTCACTGATGCGACTTGGGTGCCAGATAGAGCAGAGGAGGAAACTGAAGGTAAGGCAGCACAACCCCAAGAAGGCCAACATCAAGAAAGAGTAGAGAGCAGCCACTCTATTCCATTACATTCTGCAGATGTTATCTCCTGGCCCACTCCCCAAAGCTCAGCTGTCTGGGCCTTTATCAGTACATCTGCAGCAGATCGCACTGTTGCTATCTGCAAACTGTGTCTCAGGCACATCAAACGTGGCAAAAACACCAACCATTTGGGTACCACGTGCTTAACAAGGCATTTAACCTCCAACCACTCAGCCCATTGGCAAAAACACCTAAAAGCCACAGGAAAGGGGCACAAATCTGTCCCTCCTCCTCCTTACCCACTTCAGTCTGCCCCTGCAATACCGAGTCATTACCTTTCAGTAGCCTCCACTGACAGGGATGATGGTATAGCACAGGGTGTCCCAGGTATTAGCAGCCAACAGCCCACCACCAGCTGTAGACTGTATCTGGCAAATTTCTCTGCCCCATCTGCTGCAGTGGAAAATAAAATACAGTCCCTGCCATCCACATGCCCAGCATCTGAATGCAAGCTTGTCAAAGCTGTTGGCTCTCCAACTTCTGCCTTTCAGCCTGCTGGATTCTGCCCCTTCCATGAGTTCACACAATGTGCTGTACCACAATGGAAAGTTCCCGGTCGCTACTACTTTTCATGTAAGGTCGTTCCATCTCTCTACCATCACGTGGAAGGGAATGTTCTGGCATCGTTGGGCAAGGCAGTCAGCCGTAAAGTCCACCTTACTGCTGACACATGGTCCAGAAAGCATGGGCAGGGATGACATATCTTGTTCACAGCACACTGGGTAACGCTGCTTGCAACTCGACAATCTGAATTGAAATATGATGCAAATGCTGGACTCGGGAGCGCACCCCCAAGGTTACCCCCGGGAGAGAGTTTCTCCTAAGGGGTTATATGATGAGTGGAGAAGCTACAAGCGCTGCCGGGGGACCCCATAAGTTGAGGATTGGGGCCACTCTGTGCAAAACGAACTGCATAGTTGAGGAAAGTATGATATGTTTGTTATTTAAAAAAAAAAAACAAAGCCTTACCATCACTTTAAGGCTGTATTTTCAAATGTAAATATAACAAATAATTCTGCGCTACCCAAAAGAACAACCAGCTAACACGGCCAGTAGGATATGTGCATAAAACAGAGAACAAAATAAGTATAGCGCTAATATAAAAAATCGAATAACCATATGTTATGTAGCATGAAGACCATTACGTTCCTCAAATCAGCTGATCCAAATCAAAACAATAAAAAAAAGGGGGACATAAAAAGGTATATCCAAAAATAATAAAGTCCTCAAAAAATGTGTCATACAAAATAATGGGATGATAGTCCTCAATATATATGTGACTTCATACATAAAACATGTCAGTGTGCAGAAGGGAAAAACACCACCACCAACAATAGGGAGGCTTACCGGAATGTTTGAACCCAAAAAAACATACGCTCAATTGGGTCAAACAAGCTTGACTGATAAACGGCTGATGTAGTTGCGTGGAAGTTGAAAGAAGATCCTGAGATGATCTGTGGACCGGTGTGTGCCTCAGGGGTGATGCCCGCAGTGGATGGTAATTACATTGGACAAGAAGAAACAAAAAGAGGCCACATGAAGATGGAAATGCGTCGGGTGGGACCCCACGGCCGCCATTTTACCTACACAGCTCTGTTTTTTATCCATCTTCATGTGAGTGTATTTCCTTCTTTTTAAATAAATTTGGTACACATTTTTTATACGGGAATACACTATGTGGCCTCTTTTTGTTTCTTCTTGTCCAATGTAATTACCATCCACTGTGGGCATCACCCCTAAGGCACACACCGGTCCACAGATCATCTCAGGATCTTCTTTCAACTTCCACGGAACTCCATCAGCCGTTTATCACTCAAGCTTGTTTGACCCAATCGAGCTCATGTTTTTTTGGGTTCAAACGTTCCGGTAAGCCTCCCTATTGTTGGTGGTGGTGTTTTTCCATTCCAGGTGTCTTCTGCACACTGACATGTTTTATGTATGAAGTCACATATATAATGAGGACTATCATCCCATTATTTTGTATGACACATTATTGGAGGACTTTATTATTTTTTGATATACCTTTTTATGTCCCCCTTTTTTTTTTTTTTTGATTTGGATTTGCTGATTTGAGGAACGTAATGGTCTTCATGCTACATAACACATGGTTATTTGATTTTTTATATTAGCGCTACACTTATTTTGTTCTCTGTATTTTCAAATGTGGCTAGAATGTTGGTTTAGGGTAAGTTAATATAAACACTACTTTTTTTAATGTGTTTGTGAAGCTATTCCATTTCAACATGAAAAAAATTTAAAAAATCATAGAATTAATCTCTGCATTTTTTGTTTTTACCTCCAGATAACCTTTTTATTTATTTTCCTAAATGTATAAAGCTAAGCACAGAACTTAAATAAAATTAAAAAAATCACACAATATTAAGGCAACCCATGCATTCCAATATGTTGATATGCTGGGTATTTTGTGTAATAGAATGAATAATTATGCTTGGTTCAGGTGGAAAGAGTAAATGAGTGAAAGTTAAATTTTTTAACCTTAGACCCTGAACAATACCACAATCTTTAAAATGTCTAAAGTGCATTTATACAGGCTCATTGCATGTACTTAAGAGTTGCTGTGCTGGCACTTTTGTCAAGATGATGAATCTTCAAGTCTGTAAAAATGAGTAGTTGGATAGAGGGTGGTAAAATTCTTATGGATCTTTACAGAAAATGCACACACTGCAGAGAAAAGTGGTTTTAAAAATGTATCTAAAAAACTCAATTCTAATTAGGAATTTAGACATTTCATTATGATCAAATGCCAAATTATCCTGGCAAAGTTACAGACTTATGCTGTGTTACTAGAGAACCCAACCATATTTTTTTGTTTTTTTTGCATATTAAAAGCAAGAAACAGATTTTATTATATGATTTATCGATTCCACACAGATTATTGTGCAATGCAGTTTAGTTGTATGTTTGATAACACAGAACAAAGCATAATGTTGTGCAGGAACGACTTGAAGAACAGAAAAATTGGAGCATGTGTTTGATTGATTGCTATGGCCTAATGGGCACTAATGTCCTTTGCATCTTGTTTTGAAAAATAAGATCATATAGCTACCTTCAAAATACAGTAAATGCTTGAATCACTGACTGATAAATCACTACAACATGTGAATACATTTCTAGTTGATAAATACAAACATATACTGTAAGGGAAAAATTTCCAAGGACACAGGTTGAGCTAAATGGTTTTAAATGTGCTACAAAAGTTATCCAGTATATTTTATTTACTTTATTCATTTTTGATTCAAAGCACCAAATGCATGATTGATTTGTAGCAGCAAATGCATTTGCTTTCAACAGGTTTGATTTTTCTAGGAAACAAAACTGCACTCTAAGTATGCCCCTTCTATACTATGTGCACAAATGTTAGGCTGAGGATTCAATCCAAAATGTTAATAGACCTCAAACCTGAATATTTAAGAATGTAAAAGTGAGGTTTTGGTTTCCTTCGGAGAATATCTATGCGTGCACAATTATTGGGCAACTATTATGCCCTGTACACACAATTGGACATTGATCGGACATTCCGACAACAAAATCCATGGATTTTTTCCAACGGATGTTGGCTCAAACTTGCCTTGCATACACACGGTCGTAAAAAAGGGGTGTACCCCGCTCTGCCTAAACTGGTATAGCAGCTCACACAACAAACAGATGATTTGTTCAAATAGCAAAGGTGTATAAGTGTAGCGCTAAACTGATTAGGTTGATAAATACCAACCAATAACCTTGTAAGGTAAATCATGAAATATCAGTGAATCAATTTGAATGTACAAACCATACTAACTAATATCATAGACAAAAAAATCACAAGAATATCACATATGACATGTGCCTGGTAAACTAAAAACATGAAAAAAAAAAACTATGTGTAAAAAAAAGTCAGTGAAAACTCTGTAAAGTCCACAACATATAGTGAAGAAAGAGAAGATCCAATTCACCACAATGGTATCAAAGTGCAATGGATAAAGTTGGAAGCATCAGTGTAATAAAGCCCCCACCAAAGCAGATATGAGCTTACTAGAGTCATGGCACGCAGGCCATTCTGCCATCTTGGGTCACCTGAGAGGACTCCTGTACATCGCTCACTACGAACATTAGGTGTATTTCCATTTTTCTTTTGGAATGCACATCTTGCTACCATACTGAGTCATGGAACGCACGCCGGTCCGCCATTTTGGGCAAACCGAAAGTGCACATCCAAATTGACGGTGTCACAGCGCGAGCTGGATTCTCATCATTGGGGTCACATTGTCTTTATAAGTAAGTCTGGCTGCAGTGGAGGGACACCCCAGACGAAGTCTAATGAGATGAAATGCGTTGGGAAGGACTCCACTGCCACCAATACCTCTTTTCAAGCGCTTGAATATCACTTTCCAAATATGAGTGTTTTACCTATTCAAATTTTAACAGTTTATACAGAATTATGCTATGTGGCCCTTTCTTTTCATGTTCCTCATCCAATTAACCAATACATATATCTGATGTGCAACTACCTCTGCATGGAGATCAAGTTCTTATAAAGTGTCGGGATGCGCTGGCTCTAACCGCAGAGGATCCCCAAGATTCCGTCCTGGTTGCCAGTTTATTATACAAGCCTTTTTGACTCATAGAACGTATGTTCTTTTGAGTTCAAACCATCTGGTGAGCTCATATCTGCTTTGGTGGGGGCTTTATTGCACTGATGCTTCCAGCTTTATCCATTGCACTTTGATACCATTGTGGTGAACTGGATCTTCTGTTTCTTCTCTATACATTGTGGACTTTACAGAGTTTTCACTGACTTTTTTTTACACATTTTTTTTTCATGTTTTTAGTTTACCGGGCACATGCCATATGTGATATTCTCGTGATTTTTTGTCTATGTTATTAGTTAGTATGGTTTGTACATTCAAATTGATTCACTGATATTTCATGATTCAACTTTCAAGGTTATTAGTTGGTATTTACCAAACTAATTCGTTTAGCGCTACACTTACACACCCATACACACGGTCGCATAAATTTGTTGGAAAATCCGATCGTTCTGAATGCGGTGATGTAAAACACATACGTCAGGACTATAAACGGGGCAGTAGCCAATAGATTTCGTCTCTTAATTTATTCTAAGCATGCGTGGCACTTTGTGCGTCGGATTTATGTACACACAATCGAAATTAAACGATTGGATTTTTGTTGTCGGAAAATGTTATATCCTGCTCACAAACTTTGTGTGTCGGAGTGTGCGATGGAGCCCACACACGATCGGAATTTCCAACAACACAATCCGATTGCACTTTTTCCATCGGAAAATCCAACCGTGTATACAGGGCATTAGTGTGGAGAATTATTATTCAACTAAATGAAAAATGAAAATTTTCCCATCTCACTTGTTTATTTTCATCTGTTAAAGTGAGAATAATAAACAAACAACTCAAAATGTACAAAAAAAAGATTTTTTACATTTCAAAAAAATAATCAATGACCAATAAAGCCACCTTTCTTGTCAATTACAGTCATAAACCTTCCATACATGGAGTCTGTCAGTTTCTTGATCTGTTGACGAAATTTTTGTGCAGCAGCAAGCACAGCCTCCCAGACACTGTTCAGAGAAGAGTACTGTTTTCCTTCACCGTTATTCATCCATGTAAGAAGTGCCCACAAGTTCTCAATAGGATTTAGGTCAAATGAGGAAGGGGGCCATGTCATTATTGTTTCAACTTTAAGGCCTTTACTGTCTAGCCACGCAGTGGAGTACTTTGATGCATGTGATGGAGCATTGCCCTGCATAAATATCACGGTCTTCCTAAACAATGCAGACTTTTTCTTTTACCACTGCTTGAAAAAAGTATCTTCTAAAAACTGGCAGTAGGTTTGAGAGTTGATTTTGAGTTCATCTTCAAACCGAAAAGATTCATCTTCTTTAATAATATTAGCCCATACCAGTACCCCACCTCCACCTTGCTGGTGTCTGAGTTGAAGGGAAGCTCTGTGCATGTTACTGATCCAGCCATGTGCCCATCCATCTGGTCCATCAAGAGTCATTCTCATCAGTCCATAAAACTCTTGAAAAACTGTCTTCAGATATTTCTTGGCCCAGTCTTGACATTTCAACTTATGTGTCTTGTTCAGTGGTGGTTGGGTTTCAGTCTTCCTTACCTTGGCTAATGGCCATGTCTCTGAGCACTGAACACCTTGTATTTCTGGGCGCTCCAGGTAGGTTGCAGTTCTGAACTATGACAGCACTGGAGGATAATGGGTTCCTGGTAGCTTCATGTTTGTTTCTTCTCCTCCTAAACTGGGCTCACATATGGCAGGCTACTAAATCTGCTACACCAAATATAATAGCCCTAGAGACTAACTACAAGGTACTTACCAGATGGTACCTAGCTAGGATATCAAAATTCCTCCCCCAACACCCCGCCAACTGCTTCTGAGGCTGTACCGATCCAGGTACACATTTACACATATGGTGGAATTGTCCGACAGTCAGTGTTTTTTGGTCCAAAATATTCAACATTCTCACTACCATGTTTAAAACCACAATACTGCCCGACCCAACGGCAGCGATCCGGAATGACAAGCCGCAAACCATAACTCACCGCCAATTCAAACTTTCAACTCTTCATAACCACAGCTGCAAAACAAACTATTGCAAAAGCCTGGAAAACATCCACATTATGCATGGTATCAGTCAAACACCATGTAACACAAGCAATGATTCATGCCAAAATAGAGGCGATCTTATTAGATAAAGTATCCATGTTTCAATCATTTTGTCTTCCATGGATAGAACACCACCTACCACCTGGTCTCGATCACTCACTTATACTTTCCTGAGGATACTTACCAATCTCACATATAACCACATGTGTATCAATCCGAACTCACTAACATACCGTTCTTTTCTTGGTTAATCTTCCCTTCCACCTCCTTTATATATACCTTCCTATTCACACTTTTCCCCCTTCCTGCATATATGAATCCAAGCTACTTAACCAGCTTCATATTTTTAACAATATTACTACAAAAGGAGACACTTGGGATGGTCCGATTATTTACCCTTCTTCCCGGGAATAACCAAGCCACATGGATGGATCTGGGTCCTGGATTGATACCTTACCCTTCCCTACTATCCCGAAGATAACCATTCCCTCGCTCTATAAGATATCGTGTCTCCTCCAACCCTGATTTTTGATGTTATAATTCATATTTTGGATTTAATTCATCTCACAATATTATACGTTTGCCTTAATTAGAGAAATATTTTCAAATTATATTTCGAGTTACATATTCATATGAAAATATATATTTTCTGTTAAGCTATTGAGAAGCCTTGTATTCTACATTTGTACATCTTGTTTACCTACAAACTCATTGTATGATACCTTGTATTGTATTTTTCTTTTCTCAATACAGTATTTGAACGAGGATACAACGTTGTTTTTTGCTTTTTTATTCTTTATAGTCTCTTGATATTGTGGAGGTATAGATCCCACCCCTCACCATTGTTTTTACACAGAATTTCAATAAAGTTTTTTTGTACATTTTTTATCGCAATACGTGGTAGCTTCTCCTTCTGTTGGCATTCTTGGGACCAGTCTGGCCCCTTCGTTTTCTCTTTAGGTCTTTAGATCAGTTTCCCATTTGGTTATATAGGATAGGGGGGGAGAGGTTGTGTGTGAAAGTAGTTTAGTGTATAAATCTGAAATGAGTCCACACCTATGAGGGTCAGATTTACAGGTTTGCTCAAAGATTGTAGAGCTTGGGGTAGATGAATCTAGGGGAGCGTTTTGGAATAGAAATTGTTCTATTTGTAAGTATCTGAAGGTTTCTTTCTGAGGTAATGCATGTGTTTTTTGTAATGTTGCAAAAGGTGTGATAGTATTGGATTTATAAAAATTATAAGAACATATTAGTTCTGCATTTGAAGAAGAAAGGTTTTCCGGTGCTCAGATTTTGTGATGTCAGGAATGGAATTGTATAATGATGGTTCTGATAGAACATTAATGTTAGAACAAAAAAGGGGGGGGGGAGGAGGCAGCCGTCCTCAGAGGGTGTCCATAGCCTCTGTGAGCATAGCACTGAAAAGGGAAGGGGGGTGTGGAGGCACCAATTCTGCTGACACTGTTATATGGTGAAGGTGTAATACATACACTTACTGGTAAGTCAGTTCAGATGGGGTGGCAATGTCCATTAGGGGTTGTGTTGTCCTGCGATGTGCTGGTGTGCAGGCTTCACTGACAGTCCTTCACCTCAGGGGATGTTGGTTCCTGGTTGAGAGAGGCTTAACAGCAGTGTCCAGTGTGTGGAAGCTCCACGCTAACCACCCTAGAACCCGGAAGTGGAAGTGATGTCAGCGGTGCACAGGAAGTGTCCAGACACAGATAGGCGATAATACAGGCTACGCGCTCGGGGCCCACAGCTTCTTCTACTGGCCTGTTTACTCTCAGGAGGAGAGCGACTTAAATGGAAGTATAGGACATCTGACTGATGGGATGTGGGTGGGACTTCCGTGGCTGTGGAACCACAACAGCCAGCGAACCCGCATTGTGAAAACAAGGATGTAAAAAATAAACAAATAAAGGTTGGTAGTGGGAAAAAATATGTTCAGAGTCAATAGTTTCATTTGCAAAAGAAAAAATGTTTTATTTAAAAAGGATCATTGATTTAATAAGCGACTATTATATAAAAATAAAACTTTAATAAAAGATTGCTAAAAAAAGGAAAGTGTCACAAATGGGATTAAAAAATGCATAAGGATGCATTGTTGGTGGACAATGGAGCACATTATGGGATAAAAAAAGTAGAGGGGGATGGGGAAAAGTTTTTTATCCCCCAAGTCACGCCAGGGTAACAGAAAATGAACCGAGTGGGAAATGTCTAAAAAGAGGGGGCAAGGATTGATAGTCAAGGGTAAAAATATTGGTAAAAAAATATATATATATATATATATATATATATATATATATATTAGTAAAGGATATATCGATAAAAAATATGTAAAATATATATATAGCAGGGGTCAAGCTACAATAAGGAGTGTGTCTCTATTTCTTCATTGAGTCCCCCCGGCGAAAGAGTGTTCAAGGAATATATCCAGTACGTTTCTTGCTGACATAAACGTTTAAAACGTTCTGCAGTCGGAAGGTCTCTGGGAATGGCCTCTATGACCCAGACTTGGAGGCCTTTGGTGGATTTTTGGTGTTCTTTCAGGAAATGGAGAGGGACACTATGTTTGTCACTGCCCTTTTCTATGAAGCGCCTGTGTTCGCCAAAACGTTGGCGTAAAGTGCGTATAGTCCTGCCCACATAAAACAGGCCACATGGGCAGGTCAGGCAGTATACCACGTATTCACTAGAGCCATTGTGGAATTCTTTTATTGTATATGTTTTTCCTTTGATGGTGAAGTCTTTTTGCCCATGGTTCACGAATTTACAGGTGAGGCATAATTTTTTCCGGCATCCCACTAATGGAATGAGGGGAATATATGAGATTGAGGTGGATGGGGCATTTTTGATTTTACTAGGTGCTATTTTACTCTTTATGTTTTTTGCTTTGCGGTAGGATACCTTGGGTTGTTGGGTGAGAGAGGGGCCCAGGAATGGGTCTCTGAGCAGGATGCACCAATGTTTGGCTATGATGTTCTCCATTCTTTTATGACAGCCATGGAACTGAGTTGTAGATCGTGTTGGTTGTAAATCATCTGCAGTTTTTGCCTCTGGTTGAAGTTTTGTTGCTTGTTGGCTGAAGGCTTTTTTATGCCTTGTGTATGGTAGTCTCCATCTTTGGTGCAGTTTTGCCGGATTCCATGGAATTGACTTTTAGGTATATTTTGGATCCACCTTGGGTGGTGACAGCTCTGGTAGTGGATGTAGGAATTTCCAGCAGTTGGTTTGACAAAGTTTGTGGCATGTATTTGGGATTCATCTTAAAGCCCTCTGATGTTTTTCCATACCTGGATTAAAGGCTAGATATGAATCGTAATCAAGGCAACACATTTACTGATCGCTAAGAGACATAGCGATATTCACTCACAGCTTTGTGGAGAAATGGTATCCTTTTTAAAACCATTCATATGCCGCTATGCTTACAGCGAAGTTTTACTATATTCTCCACTAGCACCGACATAGTCTCATCCGGTCACATAATCGTTTGTTGGGGTTGTCAAGTTTATGTTGAAGTACTACTTAATATATTTTGATATATTTGAATACCTAGACAACCTTAATACTCGGCAGGGTTTAACTCAATACATCAGGTAATTATTTTGATTAACACCTCTCGAGGCTTTCACATAAATATGTTCATTACTCTTTTCTCTTCAAAAAGATAAGTTATTTCGTGAGAGTTCTTCCTTTTATCCTGATCTCTGGGAATCCAAGTTTTAAACAAGACTAATGTAATTAAAAAATAAATATTCTTTAGTATTCCCATGATTTGTTGATTCAGGTTTAGGACAAATATACATTTTTCTATATGGTTTTTTATCGTAATCAGTATATGTACACGTAATTTTTATAATAAAAGTTTTTTTCACCATTTATAGAAAATTAGAGTCCTAACAAGCACGGTCTCTGTGTGAATGCGTGCGCACGAGGTTATTGGCATGGAAAGTTTTTCTCCCGTTAATTGCGACCTTCACCTGTGCACACACAGATACACAAATATATAAACATTGGTTTGTGCATGTAAGTGCCTAGTTTATAGGTTTTTTATGTACACACTGAAAAATATGGAGTTGTTTTTGTTATAAGCATGGTTTTCATGCTCACTATAATAATTTTTATCATGATAGTATTTATAATATGTTATTTACGGTACTAATATATGTCTTCACATGTTAATTGATGAAGGTTTCCCCCTCCTTTTTTGTTTCTTTAGGAAAGGTGCTTCATTTTCACAATTTACAGAAAATTGATGTTACGCACCAAAATAATTCACATGTGGACACAAATGTATTCAATTCTGATATATTAGCATTGCTTTTATTGGGAACAGAGGAAGTGTGCATGTATTTGTTTTTTCCCCTCCCCCTTTTTCTATATGACCATGTATTTTATAAACAGAATTAAAACACATGTTTATTATATTCACATACATCCTGGTCATAGAATTCATTCACACACATGAAACACACACATATTCATGGTCTTTTGACACATTAAGCAAACATTCCTTATGGGACTTCCACTTTCCACAATATCACATCACTTTTTTACTATCAGATAACCACTGTTATATATATATATAAACATATAATAATTTCTTCTTTTTTGGTTTCACAATATCCATACACAGCATCAATATCACGTTATTGCGATATTGTTTGCATACACAGAAACCCCATATTTTTCTTTTTCCTTCACCCCCCAAACACACTTCACACGCATTGTTCCTTTTTTCTTTTCTGGTGTAATTTATATTTATTTTTATTTTTACACCAGCATTCACTACCCATTAAGATTTCTCAATCTTTTCATTCACTTTTCATCATTTATTTTTCACGTTAATCCAAATATAGCCCCTTTCTTCATTTTTTTTTATCATTCTTCATATGTACTTTATGTGTCTTACATGCTTATATAGCATTTTATATAATTGGTTACTTTTTTCTACATTTTGCCGCTGCTTACACATATACACCCTGCACTCACAGGGATTTTCACCCCTGTGCTCATCAACCACTGACCAATGTTCACACCCTTCACAATCAGATCTCAGCTGTTCTGCATTTTAGATTTACCACTTGGTCACATGATTCATGATAAATGGTATATATGTGGTTTCATTTTTATTATTGTTAGCTATGAGTAAGCACTCCACAGAGCGTGAAACGCGTTAGCTGATTATCTGTACATTCTATCCATGGTGCTTTGTACATGATTTGTTCCTGATTTTACAATAAAGAAATTTCGTTGGATTATATTCTCCTCTTTCTTCCCTCACAACATGGATTAGCATTAGCCAGCACCTGGGGCTTTTCAACTCTGGAGAGCAACATTCAGTTTATACCTGGTTTGGATACAACCTGGTGCGGGGAAAACGCTTGTGATGTATTTGGGATTCACTGTGGAAAAGTTCTAAGTCCAGGAAGGCTAATTTGTTGGAGTCTTAGACATGAGTGAAAGATAGCCCTAGGGAATTGTCATTGCAATGCTCAACAAAGGATGCCACACTTTCTTTTGGACCATCCCAGATTATTATGATATCATCGATGTAACGTCCATAGTAGATGATATGAGCAGCAAAGGGATTGTTATATAGGACATACTGTAGTTCCCAATAGCCCATAGTCAAATTGGCATAGCTTGGAGCAAAATTGGCACCCATAGCGGTACCTTGGGATTGTAAATAAAATGTATGATCAAACTCAAAATAGTTATGTTCTAAACAGAATTTGGTGGCTTCCAAAATGTACTGTGCCTGTCTGGGGATGATGAGAGGATCCTCAGAGAGAAAATGTTCCACAGCTCTGAGGCCTATGGCGTGAGGGATGGAGGTAGTATATAGGGATGCGACATCTAGGGACACTCACTGGTAAGTTGGTTCCCAAGTATAGAAGGAAAGCATTTCTAGTAGATGGGTACTATCTCTAATGTATGATGGCAGGTTTTGGGCTAAGGGTTGGAGGAAGTGGTCTATATACATGGAAAAGCCGCTGGTAATGCTTTCCATAGTGGCTACTATGGGACAGCCAGGTGGATTAGACTGATCCTTATGGATTTTTGGCAGATGGTAAAAGTAGGGGGTTTTTCTGAAACCCTTGACGAGAAATGATAGTTCTGGTTTTGAAATGATGTCTTCTTCTAGGGCTTTGTTGGCCAATCTGGTTGCTTGCAGGGTGAATTCAGGTAATGGATCATGAGTGAGTTTGTGGTAGGTATTAGTGTTGGATAATAATCTGAGGGATTCTGCCATGTAGTCTGATCGATTTTGAATTATGATGCCCCCACCTTTATCTGCTGCCTTGATAATGATGTTGTGGTTGTTGGTTAGACCATCTAGTGCCTTTTGTTCTGCTCTAGAAAGGTTGGACTTCTTCTTGGGAACTGATTTACACATGTCGATAAGATCAGTATACATGACTTGGTAGAATGTTTGTAGGTAGGGGCCTTTTTAATGTACTGGATTGAAACTGGACTTGGGTTTGAATTTTGTATGTTGAATCGGAGGGTATGTTAGGCAGTGTTGGGTGTATAGTTCCATATCTGCAAAGGGATTATCTGTATTGGATTCATCCAGGTCCATGGTGTTGGGGGAATCCATATCTACACTGGGGGCATTGGAGTTGGTATTTCCACTGGCTTCTTGTAAAGGTGGTGGTTTGAGAGAAGACTGAATGTTATAGAACCTTTTGACTGTCAAATCTCGAATGAAGTTATTGAGATCTTTAAATAGCATAAAGAGATTTAGGAGGACAGTTGGTGCAAACGTTAAACCTTTATTCAAAAGTGAAGTTTCCTCCTTTGTTAGTATGTGGGTGAATAAGTTGAAGATTTTTATACTTTCCGTATTTTTCCTTTTGAGTTTTCCTCTACCCCCCCTTCCTCCTCTCCTGCGTACTTTCTTTTGAAAGCGCTGGGTGGGGGGTTCAAAAAAATCATCTTGAGTGGTTGTTGGATCTTTGGTGACTGTGGGGCCATTCTGTGGAATAGCCAGAGGAGTAGCCTGGTTGAACTGTGTATCAGGTTCAGTTCTTTTGATGAGGGGGTATTAGAGCGAGGTGTTATGATATTGACTTCGGACGCTGAGTTAGCGGAGGAGTGTGGTGAGAAACGAAAAACTGCATGGGTACTATGTTGTGGTGTGAGTATTGTATTGGGTTTATTGATGGGCTGTGGAGTTCTTTATGTGGTTCTTTTATTATTATTCATTGTTATCTGCGGCTTGAGAGTGGACAGAGGGTGATGAGCAGTTGTGGTGGGTGTGTGGTTGTTTTGGGTACGCTGGATAGGTGCTGTCAAGGATAAGCCTTCTAAGAGAGGTCTTGGTGCCAATCCCACATGTGGGGGAATAATATGTGTTTTTTTCCAGCAAAAAACCTTGTTGTTGGTGTAGTCACTTATGTCCCTTCTAAATTTTCCCAATTTTGTTTCAATAAGGTCATTTTCTTGCCTGATAGTGTTCCTTTTTAGGGTCCTAAGCCAAGAGCAGGGGAGTTGTGTGATGTTTTGTGAGATACTGCTGCAGAGTTCCCTGATTTCAACCACTAAGGTTAGTTCTGCATTTGACCAGGCAGTGAAAGAGGATGGAGAAGTCAAGGCTGGATAGAAGGAAGGGTTCTTGAGGAAAGAAAGAAGGGGATTATGTTTAGATTGGAGACCGAAACAAGCTCTTAGTCTGTCCCAAATTGAAAGGCTATGTTTAGTAATAGGGTTTGTAATTGTCCTGTGTTGTGCCGGAGGAAGCCAAAGAAGGTTTGCTGTAGATAAAGGGTCGCATTCCACCGATTCAATTGTGACCTAAAGGGGAATTTCTTTAGTGGCGTGGTATTTAGACAATTTAGTTAATTGGGCAGCATAATATTTAGAGAAATTAGGAACACTCAGTCCACCACGGATGCGGGGAGTGTATAAGGTTGATTGTGGTAGGCGGGGCTTAAGTTTTCCCCAAATTAATTGGGAAACTTTTCTCTGTAGGATTTATAGGAAATATGCTGGAACCTGTATCTGAAGAACTTTAAAAAGATATAAAATTTTAGGTAGCATTGATATTTTGATTACAGCAATTCTACCCATCCAGGCCAATGGGAGAGAAGACCAAGTTTTCATTAGGGTTGTGAGGTGATTTAGCATGGAAGGGTAGTGTGCTGCATATAGATTTGTTGGATTTGCTGTAAATGTGATACCAAGATATGTAATTTGTGTTGTCGACTTGGAATGAGCTTCGAGTTCGAGTCAAACTCATGTTTGACTCGAACATTGGCTGTTCGCCAGTTTGCTGAACAGCGAACAATTTGGGGTGTTCGCAGCAAATTCGAAAGCCGCGGAACACCCTTTAAAAGTCTATGGGAGAAATCAAAAGTGCTAATTTTAAAGGCTTATATGCAAGTTATTGTCATAAAAAATGTTTGGGGACCTGGGTCCTGCCCCAGGAGACATGGATCAATGCAAAAAAAGTTTTAAAAACGGCCGTTTTTTCAGGAGCAGTGATTTTAATAATGCTTAAAGTGAAACAATAAAAGTGTAATATTCCTTTAAGTTTCGTACCTGGGGGGTGTCTATAGTATGCCTGTAAAGGGGCGCATGTTTCCCGTGTTTAGAACAGTCTGACAGCAAAATGACATTGCAAAGGAAAAAAAGTCATTTAAAACTACTCGCTGCTATTAATGAATTGCTGGTCCGACAATACACATAAAAGTTCAGTGATAAAAACGGCATGGGAATTCCCCACAGGAGAACCCCGAACCAAAATGTAAAAAAAATAATGACGTGGGGGTACCCCTAAATTCCATACCAGGCCCTTCAGGTCTGGTATGGATATTAAGGGGAACCCCGGCCAAATTTTTTTTTAAAAATGGCGTGGGGTCCCCCTCAAAATCTATACCAGACCCTTCAGGTATGGTATGGATTTTAAGGGGAACCCCGTGCCAAAATTTAAAAAAATGGTGTGGGGTCTCCTCAAAAATCCATACCAGACCCTTATCCAAGCACACAACCTGGCAGGCCGCAGAAAAAGAGGGGGGATGAGAGAGTGCCCCCCCTCCTGAACCATACCAGGCCACATGCCCTCATCATTGGGAGGGTGCTTTGGGGTAGCCCCCCAAAACACCTTGTCCCCATGTTGATGGGGACAAGGGCCTCATCCCCACAACCCTTGTGGGGTCTGCGGGTGGGGGCTTATCGGAATCTGGAAGCCCCCTTTAACAAGGGGACCCCCAGATTCCCAACCCCTGTGTGAAATGGTAAGGGAGTACAAAAATACCCCTACCATTTCACAAAAAAGTATCAAAAATGTTAAAAATGACAAGAGACAGTTTTTGACAATTCCTTTATTTAAATGCTTCTTCTTTCTTCTATCTTCTCCCAGAAATAGAAATTAAGGGTGAGGTGAGGAAAATTAGAACATCGTCACCAAACATACATAGTTTGTGTAGATAACCTCCTAATTCAAGGCATTTAATATTCATGTTGGAGCATATTAGCTGTGTGAGAGGTTTAATTGCCAAGGCAAATAAGAGAGGGGAAAGGGGACATCCCTGAGTGGTTCCTCTTTTAATGGTGAAGGGGTCAGAGCGCTATCCTGAATATGAGACATATGCTTTTGGGTTTTAATAAAGAGAAGAGATCCAACATAGAAAGTGTGTTCCAAATCCCCATTGGCATAGAATAGAATTAAGATAAGGCCAAGAACAAGAATCAAATGCCTTCCTTATGTCGATAGAGAGGAAGCAGGCAGGTATGCGGCGGGTTCTTGCTATGTGAGTTAAAAGGGTAGCACAGCGGATGTTATCACCTGCTTCTCTAGAGGGAATAAATCCAGTCTGATCTTTGTGAATAAGGGAGCCTATAATAGGGTTAAGACAGTTAGAGAGGATCTTGGTTAGTATTTTAATATCTAAATTAAGTATTGAAATTGGTCTATAATTAATAATAATTATAATAAATCTATAATTAGACCAGGAGGTGTCATCAGTATTTGGTTTAGGAATCATGGCGATGGATGCTAATAGGGATTCAGTACGGAATGAATGGTTTAGGAGGAGGGAGTTAAAGGCTTCTACCATGGGGATAGTATAGCTGCAAAGTTTGTATAGTATGTTGCTGAAAAGCCATCAGAACCTGGACATTTGTGAATTTTTAATGTTTTTATTGCTGTGCGGACTTCAAAGTCTGAAATTGGTTTATCGAGAGTTTGTTTTTGAGTAGCAGAGAGGGAGGGAAGTTGAATGGAAGAAAGAAGGGTATCAAATTTTGCTTGGTCAAATTTATGAGTATCCGGTACAAGTCACTGAGTCCTCTGTGAAATTTATGGAGAATTTTTTGAGGGTTACTGGAATAAGTGTCTTTAGAGAGCTGTAGACGAATCGGTTTGGGGGTATAGTTTGTCTTACGTAAGGCTAAGACCAAGAATGTAGTCGGCTTATTGGCTTTCATGTAGAAAGTGTGTGCAGATTTACGGAGAATCTTCTCATCAGAGTCTGTTAGGAATAGATCAAGTTCTAATCTAGCTTTATCGTATATTTGTTTATTTTGCTTAGAGGGTGAATTTTGAAAGTTCTCCGAAGCCTTATAAAAGGCTTCATCTAGTTGTTCATGAAGTTGTTTCTTTAGTTTTAGGTTTGTTTCTTCTCAAATTATTAATAGTTAATTTGCATCTTTTTTTCAGTGCATTTCTTGCAACCCTGTTGACTACTTGCAACAAAACGTTTGATGGTTCTGTGATCACACCCCAATATCTTAGCAATTTGAAGAGTGCTGCATCCCTCTGATAAGAATTTTTAAAACCTTTGAGTTTTGAGAGTCAGTTAAATCTATTTTTTGGCCCATTTTGCCCGAGGAAAAAAAAGCTGCCTAATAATTATGCACACCTTGATATAGGGTGTTGAACTCCTTCGTCCACACCATCCCTCATTACACAAATACACATCTGATATGCCTAAATCCAATAAACATTCAAGTTGATACAGCTTGGAGTTAGACGATATACATAAAAATGATGATTTGGTCAAATTACTCACTTGCCTAATAATTGTGCACACAGTGTATATATGGGTGTAAATATAAAAAGTTACTCAAGGTGCCAACATCTCAAAAACCTAGATAGATAAATTAATTTTGCACAGATAGAAATATGCATGAAACGTAATATATCTTTTTAATGATGACTACATGCTGTCCCTCTAGAACATACTTGAGATAATTTTGTTTATTGGAAAGACATTGTCCAACTTATAGTCTACACATTGAACTGCATTAATGTCTCTCCAGTAGCAGCAGTAGTAGAAGTCATAGCCTAGGGCTCTCCTTTAGCAAGTTGTAAAACCCAAACTATAGAAATGAAAAGTGAGGTCAGATCTTGGCAGTACTGTCTGACAGTGATTGGAATAAATTCTAGATTAGAAAACCAGGTGAACAAAACGAAACATTTTTTGGCAGGTAAGACAGGTTACACTTACACATTTCAAGTGGGAATTCTGCTGTGTGTCCTCACTTCTACTTTAAGCTAGAAGGCAATACAGAATTTAGAAAGGTGGACTAACAGCACAAAAATAAACAGTTACAGGGATTTACACAAAATATACTGTTTTTGTTGGCTTTTTCTGCTTGTGGGAGGTGAATTTTTTTTGCTTTTGTCTACTCATTTCTGTCATGTTAAAAATTAAAAGGATGTATGAACAAAAAAAAAATATCCAGAAAATAAATATTACGGTTATAGGATTGTGCCATAAAAGTGTCTATATTTTTATTTTAAATTTTTACTTCAAGACAAGTACTAAATAGCTGCTTATTCCTCCAACAAAACATATTTTTCATGAAGCTTTTGAAATAATAAAAATGGACACCTTAGTGGAACAAAAGACATGGTTCAGCAAAAAATAAACTAAGTTAAAGTGGTTGTTAACCCACTTATATAACTTTATATAAGCCCTTCTGTGTCCTAATAACAAGTGCTCCTGTCTATGTGTTTTATTAAAAAATGCCTCTTTTAAAGTATTTCACAGCGGTTCCTTGCAATCACATCACTGGTCAGCTCTCTCCTCTGCCCGGCTGACAGATGCAGTGGGTGGGGCTGAGATTCCCCCACTGATGTCAGCCAGGAGGCAAGGAGGAGAGAAGAGTGAGACCAGCCAGTCACGTGATCACGGGAAACCACTGTGAAATCCAGTAAAGGAGGCTTTTTTTAATAAAGCACACAGACAGGAGCACTTATTGTTAGGACACAGAGGGGCTAATATAAAGTTTTAACCGTTATGAGAGCAGCAGGAGCGGAAGGGGTGAGCACTGACACAGGGGCAGACAGGCAGGGAGGGGAGGGGGAAGAGGATACAGAAGCACAGAGGAGGACAGGAGGGCTGTGGATGATGGAGGCACGTAAACTGACCATGGTGTCAGAGCTCAGCACCATCCAATCAGGTAGGCCTTTGCACTACATAGTCGATGGTATTTCTAAAGGAGATTATACAATGAGATTGTATGGTGTATGGTGAGCTTTACACACTTCCAGGGACATGCTTCCCTTGTTTTCAATACTATAGCTCTGCTAACATAGGCTGTTATGTGATTGCTCAGCTACTGCACACTCTGTCAAATGAATGATCTATGCAAGAAGAAGGTAAGGCACAAAATCAGGAAGACGCTGACTGTGTATTCAAGGAGAACGATGCTTACTGGCAATGTCTGCATGTAACTACAGAGGTGGGCAGTTGCAATCTCCTGAAGGGAGAGGGCAGGTGCAGGGTGTGTATTAATGAGGTAAGCTACTGAACTACTTCTGCAGTTTACCAACAGTTTTCATGTCCCAAATACCAAATACAGGGACAGGTAGCAGGAAGTAATGGATGAGTTTTCTAAAGTAGAATGGAAGCTGAGGTAGAGCCTGCTCTAAAATATAGAGAAATGTTTTCTTTTCTACAAGGAAGGTACATTAATGGTATAGTTGTACATAGGGAAGCTGGAATTTAGAAAAAAAAAAAGTGAACTTAGACTTTAAATCCTATAGGGATATATCTACTGATCCAAAGGACTCTTATTTTCAGGATGTTGTGGGAAAATGCTACACTTTAATATTAACATGTACCTAAAGCCAAAACTTTTATTTCAGATTTGGATAAAATAGGAAAAGGATTAGAACCTCTATCAGGTTTTCATTGTTGTGTCCCGAATGGGGAGATTCACCTACTCATTTGTGAGTTATTTATGAGTGTCAGAATATTCAAAATGTTCTACTGTCAACTGTTTAAGAGAGAATTTCTTTCACTTTGGGGAGATTACCTTGTCACTTCCTGTTATAGCTCCATGAAAAAAAAAATCCACACAAATGGGACACAGGCAAAAATAAAAACCTGTTAGGTAGATAATAACTTCTCTTGCAGTAGATTGCAGTAGGTTGTCCAGAACTGCAATTACCAAAAAAAGAATATGTATTGAAATAGTTCTTTGATAAATGTATAACATAGATACTTCAATTGATCAAGCTGAAGCACTCTGAGAATATATGGTCAAGAAGAGAGTGCTACCTTGTGCTATGCTAATACATCATAAACACACAATAAATCATAATGAATTCACATAAATGATTGGTAACAATATAAATGATTCAAGTCCATAAATTCAAATAAATAATAAATAAAGTTCATGTGCTTCAAAAAAACTTTGCTGTGCAACTTTGAATTATTCAAACGTGCAACATAAAGTACCTAGTGCCAAAATGAACATCAGTGCAATCTGTGCTCCCCTCTGTGTGCTTCTCACTTATCAGAGATCCAGGACTCCCATAACAAAAAGTCAGATGCGCTTTGAGAGCGTGACTGGATTTAGTAGTCCCACAAGCTGTATCTCCAACTGCGGCTTGGGTTGCACTCACTGAGCCATCAGAGATCCAGGATTCACATTTGAAAGAGTAATGCCGTGTAGACATGGTCGGACTTTTCGGCTACAAAAGTCCGACAGCCTGTCCGACAGACTTTCGACTGACTTTTGGCAGATTTCCGGCGGACTTTCTAATGAACAGACTTGACTACATACGATCACACAAAAGTCCGACAGCCTAGTACGCGGTGACGTACACCAAGTCCGACGAGACACTAAAACAGAAGTTCAATAGCTCATATGACTCCCTTTGGGCTCCTTCTGCTAATCTTGTGTTTATCTCGTGTAAGTAGAAGTTTGGTGAGAGATGATTCGCACTTGTGAGACTCGTATTTTTCAGATCGTTTAACTGTTGTTCAGTTTGTGCTTGTGAGGTTTGTATCTGCTTTTCAGTGTGTGTGGTCAGTTCGCATTGATTATTCAGTGTGTTATTGTCCGCTCGTCGCTGATTTTCATTTCGCTATTCACAGGCTTTGCTGTTCTTCAGTGCGTTCTGTTAAGTGCGTTCTGACCAGCCGACCATTTTGAAGTCATGTTACGTGTATGTACTCGTCATCGAGCTCGTGTATTGTATGTGCTTGGTGCTGTAGTTCATTCTTCAGCCCAAGCCCAGTCCATGAACAGGGCGAGGAGGAGTTCATGGACGAAGAATTGGTTGCTCCAGCGTGACCAATTCTGTCACATGCCTTTGCTCCGTGAAATCCGTGAGAATAATCCTGAGGATTTCAGGAACATTCTCCGGATGACGGACCCCATTCTTGACCATTTGTTGGCTTTGCTGACCCCTTATATCAGCAGGCAGGATACCTGCATGAGGCAAGCCATCACTCCAAAGCAGAGGCTAGTCGCCACGTTGCGTTACTTGGCGACAGGGAGAAGCCTGCAGGACCTTAAGTTCTCGACAGGCATCTCCCCCATGCTCTGGGGATCATTATCCCAGAGACCTGTTCTGCCATAATTCAGGTCCTGCAGAAGGACTATATTAAGGTAAGAATTTTTATCCTTTAACATCACATTTTATTGTATTTAATGTTTGCTAATGTAATGTATTTCTTTATTCCAACACTAATTTCCATGACTGCAATATAGTGTGAATGTCCCCTTTGTCCTCATGCATGCTGTAATCTTTTAATGCTCTTTTTTGTATCATTAACTTGATTTAGAATCCCCCCCCTAAAATTCATCCAAATAGTCTGTTTGTCAATAACTTGATTTAGAATCCCCCCCCTAAATTCATCCAAATAGTCTGTGTGTCATTAACTTGATTTAGAATCCCCTCCCCCCCTAAAATTCATCCAAATAGTCTGTGTCTCATTAACTTAATTTAGAATTCCCACCCCCCCTAAAATTCATCAAAATAGTCTGTGTGTCATTAACTTGGTTTAGAACCCCCCCCCTAAAATTCATCCAAATAGTCTGTGTGTCATTAACTTAATTTAGAACCCCCCCCCCAAAAATTCATCCAAATAGTCTGTGTGTCATTGACTTGATTTAGAATCCCCCCTCCCTAAAATTCATCCAAAAAGTCTGTGTGTCATTAACTTGATTTAGAATCCCCCCCTAAAATTCATCCAAAAAGTCTGTGTGTCATTAACTTGATTTAGAATCCCCTCCCCCCTAAAATTTGTAAAAATGTTCTGTGGGGTTGATTTACTAAAAGCAAATATATGTTGCACTTTGCAAAATGCATTTGCACTCTGCAAGTGCATTTGCTCCAGGGCTTTAGTAAATGAGCAGAAGCTCTGCTGATTTCCATCATCCAATCATGTGCAAGCATGTTTTATAAATTTCCCTTGCATGTGATTGGGTACTGTTTACAACATGAAGCCTTTATGTCATTTTCTAAGCTCTGGAGCAACTGCACTTGCAGAGTACAACTGCACTTTTCAAAGTGCACAGTCTTGGAGCCTTTAGTAAATCAAACCCTGCATGTCCTTAAACTTGATTTAGAATTTCACACCCCCCCTAAAATTTAACAATGTGCCATCAGAGGGGGTGAGCAATCTGATAAGTGGGCCTTTATATATTATTTTTAAATAAGATTTAAATTAATGTTATACTGATGCTGGGCAATAATGTTTTTAGTGTAATGTGCTTGCAATGTTATGTTCAAAATTACTGATTTTTTTCTTCTTTGATTCCCCAGTTTCCTTCAATGCCACAGGAATGGCAGACTGTGGCATCCCATTTTGCCACCTGTTGGGACTTTCCCAACTGTGGAGGGGCTATAGATGGGAAAGAGGTCCACATCGTGCCACCACCCCATTCGGGGTCATACTATTTTAATTATAAGGGGTTTCATAGTATTGTCTTAATGGCGGTGGTGTCGGCACAATATGAATTTCTGTATGTGGACGTGGGGAAGAATGGCTGGATGTTGGATGGAGGAGTCTTCGCCCAGATGGAGTTCTACCAGTGTATCCAGAGTGGTGGCCTGGGATTGCCACCTGATGCTGATAACTTGGAAGGACCCCCCTTTGTCTATATAGCAGATGAAGCCTTCGGTCTGACCTCATGAGGCCATTCCCCCAAAGGACCCTCACCCCGGAGAGGAGGGTTTTTATGGCTAGAGCGAGAAGAGTTGTGGAGAATGCTTTTGGGATCCTGGCCAGCCGGTTCTGCCTGTTTCAGACAGCTATACACATGGTGGAATACAAACTCAATCACATTGTTCTAGCGTGCTGCATCCTGCACATATATTTAAACAAACATTCAACCAATTATATGACATCAATTGGGCCTGAGGCCAGACTTATTGACAATCCTCTGACAGGCCTGGATACTGGCCGTACTGGCTTGCCCCCCCAAAGTGCCCGTCAAGTTCAGGATCAATATGTTGATTTTTTTACGGGTAGGGGGGCCATTGCAATGCCACAGGCCTCTATATATATATATATATATATATATATATATATATATATATATATATATATATATATATATATATATATATAATATTTTTTTTTATAAACAGGCCTGTATATATTTTTTGGATTTTGAATTTTTTTTAACAAACAGGCCTCTATAATTTGTATTTATTTATTTAAAAAACAAAGAGGTCTCTCTCTCTCTCTCTCTCTCTCTATATATATATATATATATATATATATATATATATATATATATATATATATATATATATATATTTTTTTTTTTTTTACAAACAGGCCTGTATATATATATATATTTTTTTTTTTTTAACAAACAGGCCTCTATAT
Source organism: Aquarana catesbeiana (assembly GCF_042186555.1). NCBI lineage: Eukaryota > Metazoa > Chordata > Amphibia > Anura > Ranidae > Aquarana > Aquarana catesbeiana. Next base: position 640,561,117 of record NC_133324.1, read on the forward strand.
ATCTTTTATTTTAGTTTTTTTTTCAAACAAACAGGCCTCTATATATAATTTTTTTTTATATTTTTTTTAACAAACAGGCCTGTATAAATATAGTTTTTTTTTAAACAAACAGGCCTCATTTTTTTTTAAGATTTAAAAAAAAAATTTTTTTAAACAGGCATACAATTAAAATCCTAAAAGAAAAGGCCCAGAATGGGGTCAGCAAACAAGGAAATGAAGAACATGATCAATTCTTTTTGTTGTGAAAAAGGGAATTTAGATTCTCCCCAAAACATTGATCATGTTCTTCATTTCCTGCTGCATACTATCCAGCCGATTACGCATGACATCAATATCCCCATTCCAGGCCATTAGCTGTCCAATTAGGCGTTGTGCACTGTCTGTGCTAAAAGGTTCAACATGACCTAAAATTAAAGGAAAAAAAATATGTATTTAGATATATGCAGGCATACATAGATTACCTTAACATAAGCTGGTGTGTCAGACACTCACATGGTGGGGTGACCATGTCGCCTACTTCCTCCAACTGTACTTCATACACATCCTCGGGGGTGGCGTTGTTGCTTGTTTCTTGCCCTTCCACAACCAGATCACCTAAAATAGATGTTAAAAAATGTATCTCGAAATATGCAGCCATACATAGATTACCGTAAGCTGGTGTCTCAGACACTCACCTGGTGGGGTGCCCATGTCGCCCACCTCTCCTTCCTCTGTGGGGCTTGGGCTGATTTCCCAATTTGGGTGTTGTGGTCGGGGGTCACTGGGTTCAGCTTGTCTGAGTCTTTTCTCCTCTATGTGAATGAAACAAAAGCTATACTTAGCACAAAGATATTTGAGTCCAGGAATAGTAATATGAAACATTGTACTGAAGTGGTGTACAAATTGTCTGTCTGGGCAGAGTTCCTAGTTGAAGACATAAGAAAAATTCCCTTTAAAATATATATAGACCGTTTTAAATGATCGTAGTAAACATCGTTCCATATATATATATATATATATATATATATATATATATATATATATATATATATATATATATATATATAAACATATGTGTATATAAATATAAATATATATATATATATATATATATATATATATAAATATATATATATATATATAAATATATGGAACGATGTTTACTATGATCGTTTAAAACGGTCTTAACTCGTACGTTAAAGAAAAGCATATGGAGCAGTATGCAAGGTAATAAACAGAATATGAACACACGACAAATACTTACTTTTTTAAGCACTTTATGGATCTGTCTGAACTGATCCAGCTCCCGGAGTTTGAGGTCAGACCATCTTTTCCCAAGCTGACCTTTTGAGCGCCGTACTCCAAAGGTTAGATGCAATATCTTCGCCACCTTCGCCATTATTTTGGCTTTTCGGAAATTAGGCCGGCCGTACGGTCCATATTTCCCATCATAGTCATTTTTTCTCAAAATTGCCACCATCTCCACCATCTCTTTAAAGGCCATATTGGAGGCCTTAAATCTCCGCTTCCTGGATTGGGACATTCCAGGCTCCGGGCTTCCGTCGCTACCTGAGGTAGTACACACCTGATGTGTCTCCGCCATTGTTTCTCCCACTATGAACCGTATAGAGAAGGGGTGGAGAATATTCGAGAAAAAAGAACGTCAAGGGCGGGCGACGCAGGCGGAGTTTCACGCATGCGCAGTGCATAAAAAGAGTTATTACACATATGTCGTACGTACGTTCTGTGCGTAGAGACAAGGGGGCGGAGAATATGCGGTAAAAAAGAACGTCAGGGGTGGGCGACGCAGGCAGAGTTTCACACATGTGCAGTGTATGAAGAGTTATTATGCATGTGTCATAGTACGTTCTGTGTGTAGAGACCAGGGGGCGGAGAATATGTGGTAAAAAAGAACCTCAGGGTTGGGCGACGCAGGCAGAGTTTCACGCATGTGCAGTGTATAAAAAGTTATTACGTTTTGTGTCGTACGTACGTTCTGTGCGTAGAGGATAGGGGACTGGAATGCCAGGAACAAAGGTAATTTTTTTATTGTTATTTTTTAAACTTTGTAGCAAGCAGCCTATACGGATTAAAAATTCATGAGGCCTATGTTGGGATAAGATGATGAGGGTTTGGCTGAAACATTACTGTTTTTGTCTTGTGTCCTATCTTTTACAAAAAACATGAATGCCAAATTAAAGGACCCAGAATTTATGACAGCTTTTATTGATAAGCACATGGAGATGAGTAATCTGTGGGAGGTCAAACACCCTCAATATTACATCAAAACAGTAAGGAAGTCAATTCTGGAGAAACTTCTGCCATTTGTGCAGACTTTCATCCCAGAAGCAACCATGGAGATTTTGGAAAAGAAAATTGGGATCTTGGAAAATATGTATAGGAGGGAGCATAACAAGATCCAGATTTCCCTGAGATCAGGAGCATCAGCATATGATGTATATGTACCCAGGCTGTGGTACTACGATAAACTATGTTTTGTTGATGACCAGACTGAAGCCAGGGCATCACTTTCAACCCTTCCCTCCACCCCTCCCTCCAACCTTCCATGCACCCTCCCCTCCACCCTTCCCTCCACCCCAGCAGAGGTTGATGAGGACCAAGCTGGGTCTTCCATCCTGGAACAACCGGATGTGACCATCTGGAGTCAGGTAAATTAATTTTAGACATATTTAGTGTCCTAATATTAATGATGTTAACTAGATGTTATAATTGATTAAGGATTTTATCCTAAAAAAGATGTATACATATCAATTGAAAGTAGTGGCCAAAAATGTTTGTCACCTGCTTTAACAAATGCTGGTGTCAGATTTCTATACTCTTAATATATGTATTAACTTTGAATTTACAAGTCATGAGAAGAAAATTGTGTGTCATTGATGAACCAAAAACTAAAACTATGTCCCTTTTTTATACACAGGATGAGGTCAGCCAGGAGGAAGGTGTGGAAAGTGGCAGGCAGGAGGAGGCCGGGCCCAGGAACAACCAGGAGGAAGCTGGGCCCAGTGTCATCCAGGAGGAGGCCAGGCACAGTGTCATCCAGGAGGAGGCTGGCCACAGTGTCAGCTAGGAGGTGGCCAGGCCCAGTGTCAGCCAGGAGGTGGCCAGGCCCAGTAGGAGCCTGACAGAATCACAAGTGCCATCCCTCCGCCTTCCTACAAAAAGGGCCAGGAAGGAGACTGTGACAGAGGAGGCATCACTGCACCTCATGGGAGAAGCCACTAATTTTCTAAAAAAACCCCCAAAGCTGAAGAGGCCTATGGCTGTTATTTAGCCAGCAGGTTGCTGCAAATGGAGTGGGGCCAACGCCTCCAGTGTGAAAAAATCTTTTCAGATGCTATTCACAAGGGGCTGAGGGGCCAGCTAACTGAGAATAGCCAGATATATGAGCAAGCTCCTCCTTCTCCTCCTGCCACAAGTCAACCACCAGAGCCACAGCCTACAAGGAAGGCTGCAGGGAAGGGTGCAGGGCAGCGTGGAGGGAAGGCTGCAGGGAAGAGAAGAAAGTGATGACCTGGGTTCAGTCTGGTCTGACAGAAGACGCAAGCTGGTGTAGTACCACAGCCTGGGGACATCTATGTCATCTGCTGGTGCTCTTGATCTCTGGGATTCCTGGACCGGATTGTGCTCCCTCTTATATGGACTCCTCAAGATCCCAATTTTCTTTTCCACAGACTTGATGTGTGTCCTGGGGCCAAAAGTATTCATCAATTCCAAAAGTTTAGCCAGCGTTGACTTCATCTTTATTTTGTTTACCATAAATAAATGGATATTTTAGTTTATGAAAATACTTTGTGTTTTAATTAACATAATTTTTTTAGAGACAATGTCAAATTAACAAGGGACAACAACCTCCTTGAGGTTGCAAAACCAAAAATATATATATATAATGTTTTTGTGGTAAATTTACTACAAAAAAAAAAAAGAAAGCAAAAAAAGATAACAAAAAAAGGTTCTTGGTGGTAACTTTATAATAAAACAAAACTTAAAAATGTACAAAAGTCATGTTTTTTTGTGGTAACTTTGTGGTAACTATATTTAAAAAAATAAATAAATAAAGTTTCTTTGTGTTACATTTACAAACCAAAAAATATAATATATGGAGATAAAGATAAAATAATGTTGACAATAATCATACAAAAAGATTGGGTAAACATTAGTATGGAGATATGGCTTTTAAAACAAATACATACATCATTCATGAGATCAAGAGAAATAATCCAGAAATCAGTTTGGGAGAACTCTGTGTGAATAGAAACAGCAAAACAACTTTGTTCTTCTAGCATTATAAAGAAGACAATTAATAATGCGCTGCATTCAACAATCACAGAATTTGCAGCGTGAGGAATGTGCTACCTACAATACGAACACTAGTTTTACCAGACCGAGCGCTTCCGTTTCATATTTGCTTTTGAGCATGCGTCGTTTTTTTTTTGTTCGTCGGACTAGCATACAGACAAGCAGATTTCTGGTTCCGGCGGAGTTACGACGTAAATAGATATACAACACACAAGCTGTCAGCAACTGACAGGAATGTGCTGCAACAGTAGAAATGAACTCACTGTGTGTGACAAATCTTCAATATAGCATGAGTGCTTGTATATACAGGCAATAAAATCATAAAAAATTATTGCAGCGCTAAAGGAAGTCTGAAGAGTGGGAGGAATCAAATCACCAGATGTAGTGTGAAGATGTAGAGAAGTCACTCGTCACCACGTGATAATGTAGTCTGTTTATCAGAAGGTAATAAGGATTAGGCATGAATGGTTATCTCTAAATGGCATCCAGCAAATCCAGCCAACTGGAACCCCTCGTCAGACAACAACCTCCGTGTAACTTCCTTCATGTGTAAACAACTCCCAATAATCACTTCAGAATTGAGGCTTTCAGGCATGTAGTCATCATAAACCCAGAGAGAGAAATGAAGGACCCATAGTGAAGCCCGTAATAGTACATAAAAAACTTTAATGTAACAACTTACAATTGAAGTTCAAAACAGCATGCATCAAGGAAAGGACAATCGGCTGCAGCAATCAGCGTACGGATGTCAGCCTGCCTGACATGTTTCTTCCTAACGGATGTCTTCAGAGGCATGGCCACAACTGCAACCGCACACTGTATATAAATGAAAGTTGGTGGGTGGATCAGAGGGGATATGATCATCTAACCACCAACAGCTGGACAGAGTGTGTGTCTAACGTGCGGCGTGCTGTGCGCACGCGCACGAGATACATAAACACTGACATGTGAGGAGATAACATTACGTTCCTCCACACACAGTTGAAAGCAAACAGTCTACTGCGCATGTCTGCTCCCAACAAGCTAATAAAATAAACTTGGTTGGCAACAGATGATGTAACAGCGCCCGGCCAATCAGAAAAAAAGGAGCACAGAAAAAAAGATAAGGATGGCAACAGATGACACAGTGTCACGTCATTGGCCAACCCATCACCCAGTGAAAAAACACAAGGCTAAAAAGCTCAGATGAGCGTGGACGGCGGTGAGAGAACGCCTGCTATACAGTCCGGCTCAAAGGCATATTAAAAAGGCTAAAGAAAATTCTTGATTGCTCAAAAGCCTGATGACATAATAAATGCAAACTCTCATGTGAATAATGACATTTATAATAATGACCGCATGATCAGGCTGCAAATTAGCGCCTGTCATGTAATGCAGCTAAAGGGCATGAGCAGAGCGCCAAAATTAGTGAAATCGATCAGCATTCTGAATCAGACATTCTGGCTTTACGAATGCCTCGTTATTTAATCCCCCGGGTTTTGTTCCACCATCTATTTCAGTTTTTAAAGATCTAGTCCTGAATGATCTGGAAAAATTGAAAATCTGGAAGGATCCAAACAATCAGAAGTTTCGGGATGGGATTAAAGCCCTTAAAGATAGGGATGACATAATTGTTCGACCTGCTGACAAGGGGGAGGTATTGTTGTCTTAGACAAAGTTGCCTACACCTCTGAGATGAGGAGGATTTTGTCTGATACTGACCCATACCTCCCCCTTTCTCATGATCCCACTACCAGATACAAAAGGGAATTAGAGAAACTTATTGAAAAGGGGTTTAATGAACATCTGATTAATAAAAAAGAAAACGCTTTTTTGGTCCCCATGGCTCCCAGAATTCCAGGTATTTACTTTTTACCAAAAATCCACAAAAGTCTAACTAACCCGCCAGGGAGGCCCATTATCAGTGGACTGGACTCTGTCACTTCCCGTATCGGGAAATACATTGATGGATTCTTACAACCTTTAGTATTCCAGACCCCTTCCTTTCTGAGGGATTTCTCTCAGGTCTTACAGATATTGGATACCCTTGAATGGAAAGAAGATTACATCATGGCTACCGCTGACGTATCTTCTTTATATACCATTATATCTCACTCTGATGGTTTGCACGCAGTTGAGACCTTTCTTAATAGAGACAACCAGCTGGTCCCCCTACAGAGGGAGTTCATTCTGCTCCTTCTGAGGTTCGCCATGATGCACAACTACTTCTGGTTTGGGGGTTCGTATTACCTCCAGAACAGAGGGGTAGCCATGGGCGCAAAATTGCACCCAGCATGGCCAATTTGTTCATGGCCAAGTGGGAGGAGGATGTCGTCTATGCTGACAGATGGCCTGAATTGGTGTACTGGGGCAGATATATAGACGACATCCTCCTCCTATGGGAAGGCGAGGAGACATCATTGACCAATTACATACAGGAATTGAACCAGAACAGCCTTGTTTTTTCTTTACAATTTGAAATGAGCAAGACGGCTATCCATTTCTTGGATTTGAACATACAGATCTGTGATAATAAGTTTAGAACTACCACTTTCTTCAAGGAGACAGATCGAAATGGTTACATTGGACAGGGGAGTTGCCACCATCCCTCCTGGTTAAAAGCGGTTCCTAAAAGTCAATTTATCCGCCTAAGGCGCAACTGCACCTTCAAGCATGATTTTTTGATGCAGGCCTCCAACCTTAAAACTAGATTTTTGGAAAAAGGATACTCTGGTGCTGACTTGGGAAAAACCATCAATGAGGTTGCCATTATGGATAGGGCCACTATGTTAAAGGGAATAGACAGAACCACTAAAAATAATAACATTCATGAGTTCTCTTTAGTGACCACTTACTCTCGACAACATTATGACATAAAGAAAATTCTCAAAAAACACTGGGCTGTGCTGAAAAAATGATAAAGTGTTGGGCCCATCCTTACCTGAACACCTGCAGGTTATTTATAGGGGAGTACCTCCCTTAACCACTTGAGCCCCGGACCATTATGCTGCCTAAGGACCAGAGGTCTTGTTCCAATTTGGCACTGCGTCGCTTTAACTGCTAATTGCGCGGTTATGCAATGCTGTACCCAAACGAAATTTGCGTCCTTTTCTTCCCACAAATAGAGCTTTCTTTTGATGGTATTTGATCACCTCTGCAGTTTTTATTTTTTGCGCTATAAACGGAAAAAGACCGAAAATTTTGAAAAAAAATGATATTTTCTACTTTTTGTTATAAAAAAAATCCAATAAACTCAATTTTAGTCATACATTTAGGCCAAAATGTATTCGGCCACATGTCTTTGGTAAAAAAATGTCAATAAGCGTATATTTATTGGTTTGCGCAAAAGTTATAGCGTCTACAAACTAGGGTACATTTTCTGGAATTTACACAGCTTTTAGTTTATGACTGCCTATGTCATTTCTTGAGGTGCTAAAATGGCAGGGCAGTACAAAACCCCCCCAAATGACCCCATTTTGGAAAGTAGACACCCCAAGGAAATTGCTGATAGGCATGTTGAACCCATTGAATATTTATTTTTTTTGTCCCAAGTGATTGAATAATGACAAAAAAAAAAAAAAAAATATATATTTACAAAAAGTTGTCACTAAATGATATATTGCTCACACAGGCCATGGGCCTATGTGGAATTGCACCCCAAAATACATTCAGCTACTTCTCCTGAGTACGGGGATACCACATGTGTGGGACTTTTTGGGAGCCTAGCCGCGTACGGGACCCCGAAAACCAATCACCGCCTTCAGGATTTCTAAGGGTGTAAATTTTTGATTTCACTCTTCATTGCCTATCACAGTTTCGGAGGCCATGGAATGCCCAGGTGGCACAACCCCCCCCCCAAATGACCCCATTTTGGAAAGTAGACACCCCAAGCTATTTGCTGAGAGGCATATTGAGTCCATGGAATATTTTATATTTTGACACAAGTTGCGGGAAAGTGACACTTTTTTTTTTTTTTTTTTGCACAAAGTTGTCACTAAATGATGTATTGCTCACACAGGCCATGGGCCTATGTGGAATTGCACCCCAAAATACATTTAGCTGCTTCTCCTGAGTATGGGGATACCACATGTGTGGGACTTTTTGGGAGCCTAGCCGCGTACGGGGCCCCGAAAACCAATCACCGCCTTCAGCGTTTTTAAGGGCGTGAATTTTTGATTTTACTCTTCACTGCCTATCACCGTTTCGGAGGCCATGGAATGCCCAGGTGGCACAAAACCCCCCCAAATGACCCCATTTTGGAAAGTAGACACCCCAAGCTATTTGCTGAGAGGCATGGTGAGTATTTTGCAGCTCTCATTTGTTTTTGAAAATGAAGAAAGACAAGAAAAAACTTTTTTTTTTTTTTCTTTTTTCAAATTTCAAAACTTTGTGACAAAAAGTGAGGTCTGCAAAATACTCACTATACCTCTCAGCAAATAGCTTGGGGTGTCTACTTTCCAAAATGGGGTCATTTGGGGGAGTTTTGTGCCACCTGGGCATTCCATGGCCTCCGAAACTGTGATAGGCAGTGAAGAGTGAAATCAAAAATTCACGCCCTTAGAAAGCCTGAAGGCGGTGCTCGGTTTTCGGGGTCCCGTACACGGCTAGGCTCCCAAAAAGTCTCACACATGTGGTATCCCCGTACTCAGGAGAAGCAGCAGAATGTATTTTGGGGTGTAATTTCACATATTCCCATGGCATGTTTAAGCAATATATCATTTAGTGACAACTTTGTGCAAAAAAAAAAAAAAAAATTTGTCTCTTTCCCGCAACTTGTGTCGCAATATAAAATATTCCATGGACTTTTTTTGCTTTTTTATCTTATTTTTAAACTGTTCCTTTCATTTTTTTTTTTTTTAAATCATTTTTATTGTTATCTCGGGGAATGTAAATATCCCCTATGATAGCAATAGGTAGTGACAGGTACTCTTTTTTGAAAAAATTGGGGTCTATTAGACCCTAGATCTCTCCTCTGCCCTCAAAGCATCTGATGACACCAAGATCTGTGTGATAAAATGCTTCCCCAATTTCCCAATGGCGCTATTTACATCCGGCGAAATCTAAGTCATAAAATGCTCGTAGCTTCCGGTTTCTTAGGCCATAGAGATGTTTGGAGCCACTCTTGTCTCTGATCAGCTCTATGGTCAGCTGGCTGAATCACCAGCTGCATTCTCAGGTTCCCTGTTGAGACAGGAGAGCCAGAGAAAAACACGGAAGACGGTGGGGGGGGCATTCCCTCCCACGGCTTGTAAAGGCAGTCTAGAGGCTAATTAGCCGCTAGGATTGCTTTTACATGAAAGCCGACCGCTGGCTGAAAAGAATGATACCAAGATGATACCTAAACCTGCAGGCATCATTCTGGTATAACCACTCAAAGTTGTGAATGGCGTACCTGAAGACAAAAAAATGGTTAACAATGGTTAACAATAAAGCACAGTAAACAGTAAAGTATAAATAATTACATACCTGAAAAACAAACATGATAAAACATAATAACAATAACAATAACAATAAAACATTGCAGAATAGAATACAATAAAAAAAGAGCAGAACAATAGAGAGAGAGAATAGAGAGAGAGAACAATAAAACGACAACTATTTTTTTTTATTTTATATATATTTTTTTTTTTACACTTTTTTTGTAACTAACTTTTATAACTGTAACCGGTTCCAGGTTCGGGTCTCTCAAAATGCGATGGCATCTTGGGAGACCCTGTGAAAGTGTGCCTAGTCTGTGGAATGCTGTACCCTACGCTAATACTCAACTAGTGCATGGTAGCGTTCAAAACATTCACCAATGCAAAGACCAGGATTGTCAGGACAGGAGGGACAATAATAGCGGGTGTCACGCCTATATCCGCGCTTGCTGCAGACACGACATCTTTTTGGGGGGGTTCGTTGGGTAGGGGTACTCGGGAGGACATAAAAATGCCTCTCATGCAGCCGACTGCATTTGGTTGGGGATGTGAATGGGGGAAGTACGGGCACTGCAGAAGCGGTGTGTTCCCAATTAGGATTGGCGAATGCAGCAGGAAGGGCACTATGGGCACGACGGGCCTGTGTTCGTCTTTTTGGTGGCAGCGGGACACTACTTGTGCTTGCCACCTCACCAGCTTGAACTGCACTTATGGGACTCGCCACGTCACCAAGTGTTACTGCAGCGCTGGTTTGACTACGACCGGGGTATACTAGGCCGCTGGTGCTTGCCAGTTCAATAAAAAGCTTCCAAAAAAACTGTTAGCGATCGCAGGGATCAGGCCTGACTCTGCAAATGCTGCAGTTATGCGTTTAGTGTTTTGTAAGTGACAGTGATCGATCGATACTTCACTTGGGTGGGCTGGGCTGGGCCGGGCGGAGGTGCTAGCAGGTATCTGGGCTGATCCCGCTAACACTGCGTTTTTGGGAACCCTAAACTGCTGGGGACGCTAGTATAGATCTGATCGGATCAGATATTGATCCGTTCAGATACTATACCACTAAAGGAGGCGTATGCTGCGTGCGTGGGTGTTAGTGGTACTGGCGCTAACCTGACGCTGCCTGGGGCCGGTGCTTGCTAGTTCACCAAAATGCTACCAAAAAAACTGTTAGCGATCGCAGGGATCAGGCCTGACTCTGCGAACGCTGCAGTTATGCGTTTAGTGCCTTGTAAGTGACAGTGATCGATCAATACTGCACTTGGGTGGGCTGGGCTGGGCCAGGCGGAGGGGCACAACGCAGGTGCTAGCAGGTATCTGGGCTGATCTCGCTAACACTGCGTTTTTGGGAACCCTAAACTGCTGGGGACGCTAGTATAGATCTGATCGGACCAGATATTGATCCGTTCAGATACTATACCACTAAGGGAGGTGTATGGTACGTGCGTGGGTGTCAGTGGTACTGGCGCTAACCTGACGCTGCCTGGGGCTGGTGCTTGCCAGCTCACCAAAATGCTACCAAAAAAACTGTTAGCGATCGCAGGGATCAGGCCTGACTCTGCGAACGCTGCAGTTATGCGTTTAGTGTTTTGTAAGTGACAGTGATCAATCGATACTGCACTTGGGTGGGCCGGGCGGAGGGACAAAACGCAGGTGCTAGCAGGTATCTGGGCTGATCCCGCTAACACTGCGTTTTTGGGAACCCTAAACTGCTGGGGACGCTAGTATAGATCTGATCAGATCAGATATTGATCCGTACAGATACTATACCACTAAGGGAGGCGTATGCTGCGTGCATGGGTGTTAGCGGTACTGGCGCTAATCTGACGCTGCCTGGGGCGACGCATATCACCGCCGGGCGACCGGGGGGCTAAACCTTTATTCGGTAATAAATGGCGGGTGCCCTGACACTATAAAAAATAAACAAACTAACCAGCGTCACCCGTAACAGTTATACGGTGATCAGTGGTGAAAGGGTTAACTAGGGGGCAATCAAGGGGTTAAAACATTTATTAGGTAGTATATGGGGGTCCCTGTCGCTATAAAACGCTGACGGCGAACCTAAATATTTACCTCACTAACTAGCGTCACCAGCGACACTAATACAGCGATCAGAAAAATGATCGCTTAGTGACACTGGTGACAGGGGGTGATCAAGGGGTTAAAACTTTATTAGGGGGGGTTAGGGGGGGTATCCTAGACCTAAAGGGGGGTAATACTCACTGTCCCAACACTGTAACTGTCACAAACTGACACCAATGCAGTAATCAGAAAAAAAAAAAAAACTGCTGGTGTCAGTTTGTGACAGGGAGGGGGGGGGTGATTGGGGGGCGATCGGGGGGGGATCGGGGTGTTTTGTGTGCCTGGCATGTTCTACTGTGTTGTGTAGTGTTGGTGCACTCACATACCAGTCTTCTCTCCTCGGCGCTGCAACGGAATACCGAGCCGAGGAGAGATGACATCATTTCCTTTGCTGCTGTTTAGCATACAGCAGCAAAGGAAGTAATCTGATTGGCCGGCGGCGATCGCGAGGGGGGGGCCACGAACGGATGGCCTCCCCCTCACCTCCGATCGCCGGGGGACAAAACGGGACCGCCTCGGGCACCGGGGGGGTCCGATCGGACCCCCCACCCGCGGGAGGCAAATCACGTACATGTACGTGATTTTGCCTGCCCGTGCCGCCTTGCCGACGTAAATCGGCGTGAGGTGGTCCTTAAGTGGTTAAGGTTGCAAGTTGCCCCTAATGTGTCACATTAATAGCGATAAAAATAGGAAAATCTGTCAGTTGAAATCCAACTCCACCACAAAGTTTTATGATATAGATACCTTTATCACTTGCACTTCAAAAAATGTTGTGTACTTATTGACCTGTCCATGCGGTCTACAATATGTGGGCCGCACCATGAGAGCCATGAACGTGCGAATAAAGGAACATATAAAGAACATAAAGAAGGGTTTTCCTAAACACACGGTCTCACGTCACTATCTGGAATGCCATAATAAAAACCCGGCAGGGACCATGATTACTGCCATTGATCGCTTTACACCCCATTGGAGAGGCAGTTACACTAAGAGAGAAATCTCGAGATTGGAAACCCGTTGGCTACATACCCTTAAATGTTATACGCCCCACGGGTTAAAGTGGAGTGGGATGTCAATAGCTTCATTAACAACAGTTAGCTTTAGTACGCTCCTTTGTTGTTTCTTTTATTTTTGTTTTTTTCCCATTTTCCCTTTTTTTATACATACTCCCTATTTTTTGATTATTGTGATGCACATTTTATATGATGTCTCTTTTATTGTCACATATGTATTATAGATGTGAACTTTTATTGATTTATGTATATAATTAGTCAGTTTAAAAGTTTTTAGTGTTTTCAGCATGTCCCTTGAGTAGTATGTCATGGCAGGCGCTGATCGATTGCACTAATTTTGGCGCTCTGCTCATTGCCTTTAGCTGCATTACATGACAGGTGCTAATTTGCAGCCTGATCATGCGGTCATTATTATAAATGTCATTATTCACATGAGAGTTTGCATTTATTATGTCATCAGGCTTTTGAGCAATCAAGAACTTTCTTTAGCCTTTTTAATATGCCTTTGAGCCGGACTGCTTAGCAGGCGTTCTCTCGCCGCTGTCCACGCTCATCTGAGCTTTTTAGCCTTGTATTTTTCACTGGGTGATGGGTTGGCCAATGACGCAACACTGTGTCATCTATTGCCATCCTTATCTTTTTTCTGTGCTCCTTTTTTTCCGATTGGCCGGGCGCTGTTGCGTCATCTGTTGCCAACCAAGTTTATTTTATTAGCTTGTTGGAAGCAGACATGTGCAGTAGACTGTTTGCTTTCAACTGCGTGCGGAGGAATGTAATGTTATCTCCTCACATGTCAGTGTTTATGTATCTCGTGCGCACAGTGCGCCGCACGTTAGACACACACTCTGTTCAGCTGTTGGTGGTTAGATGATCATATCCCCTCTGATCCACCCACCAACTTTCATTTATATATAGCATGCGGTTGCAGTTGTGGCCATGCCTCTGAAGACATCCGTTAGGAAGAAACATGTCAGGCAGGCTGACATCCGTACGCTGATTGCTGCAGCCGTTTGTCCTTTCTTTGATGCATGCTGTTTTAAACTTCAATTGTAAGTTATTACATTAAAGTTTTTTATGCACTATTATGGGCTTCACTATGGGTCCTTCATTTCTCTCTCTGGGTTTATGACGACTACATGCCTGAAAGCCTCAATTCTGAAGTGATTATTGGGAGTTGTTTACACATGAAGGAAGTTACACGGAGGTTGTTGTCTGACGAGGGGTTCCGGTTGGCTGGATTTGCTGGATGCCATTTAGAGATAACCATTCGTGCCTAATCCTTATTACCTTCTGGTAAGCAGACTACATTATCACGTGGTGACGAGTGACTTCTCTACATCTTCACACTACATCCGGACGTCGTCTGAGGGCGTAATCTACCTTATGATAGGCCGGTATTTATATAAGTGACTGACTCAATGGCCAATCCAGTAAATCCTGCTGTTAAATAACCGCTGCACATATGTCTATATCCAGGGACCTGTCAGCAACAATTAGAACCTATCAAAGATAGCCAGCAAATCATTGATTTTAATGTTAGAATTCAAAAGAAATTAGAAAAAGTAGACATAGATACGCAAAAAAAGAAAATAAAGAAATATTACAGGGACTTAGAAGATTTTAAAACCAACTGCATATATGCTTGGCAGCAAGAGTGGATTGATCAACCCGCTTTGAGATTACAGGGCCCTATACAGGCACCGAGCCAATCTGTACCCACTCCTCTCCCCACTAATCAATATATATATGATAATGATTATGTGGAGGATACTATACATTCCCCAGCTAGGTTTTCCACACCCATTCAAAGAGGAGGTGGAAAAGGAAGAGGGCGGATGAGGAGAGACAAACAAAAGGGTTATAATCAAAAGGGACATTACCAATCAAATACATTTGATATCCCTGTGCATAATAGATTTCAGCCATTACAAGAATATCAGGCGAATCAGGGAAATTATACCAACCAACCCCAATCCCGTCCTTTTTTAGGGAAAGGGAGGGGGTTCCAACGAAAGGGACGGGGGCAACCCTCACGCAGAGGAAGGCCCCCACCGACTCCAATCCAACACAGGGTCCCACAACCCTCAACTCACTACAAGGGTCCACAACCCTGGGACTATCAAAAAATCCCTCATTGGAAGGAACAACATCCACAACAGGAAAAAGACCGCCCTCAGCACACTGTTCCAACAAAAGGTAACACCGGAGCTGTAGGGCAGGATCTAGAATCCAAAAAAAGAAGAAGGGGATCGGAGTAGGAGGTATTTTTAATCTCCCTGAGGCAAAGTTAACGCATAAGGAAATGAACATTTTGAACTTAGGTTTAAAATGTGGTCTAAAGAAACCTATCAACAAATTCGATGTTTTCATCGAAATCCACAAATATATCAGAAAGTTGAACATCAAGAAATACTTTCTAGGTTGCAATTCTTCTACTACAGTCACTGTTCAGAAGCCCAATGAAGTGATTAACAGTGGCCTAAAAAATAAGTCTCTTTTCAATCCCCTTAATAACCCCAACCATCAAGTTGAGGTGTTTAAGGGATTGATTTTACGGGACTTAGAACACCTCAAACCAAACAAAGAGGTGAATATGAGACATATTAGTGAGGGCATCATCATGTTAGAAGAAAGAAAAGAGATCATCATAAGGCCAGCTGATAAGGGAGGAGGAGTGGTGATACTCCCAAAGGATTTTTATCATGGCCAGATCATGGATATGTTATCTGACCAGGTTACCTATAAACCTCTTGAGAATGATCCAACCCAATCCTACAGGGATCAACTGAAAATTCTGGTGGACATGGGATCAAAGAGTGGGGTCTTAACCAAGAAAGAAAAACGTTTTTTATTACCCTCTAGCAGCCGTATACCTACATTATATACTCTGCCAAAGATCCATAAAGATACCGCCAATCCTCCAGCAAGACCCACTGTAAATAGCATTGAGTCGGTGTATTCAAGAATGGGCCAGTATTTAGATTGTTTTCTACAAAAGAGTGTCATGAGTACTCGTTCTTACCTTAGAGACACCAAAAACTTCCTGAACTGTTTGAAAAATGTGAATTTGGCAGGTAAATCACAGATCCTTTTGGTTACAGCAGACGTGGCATCTCTTTACTCCATTATACAGCACGATGATGCTCTCTTGGCGCTCAACTGGGCTCTATGCCAAAGAGATGACCTTCCCCACAATCAAAAGATCTTAGTCACAACTACTTTTGGTATGGTGGCATATTTTATACACAACAGAGAGGGGTTGCGATGGGCGCGAGATTTGCGCCCAGCATCACAAATCTTTTCATGGCAGAGTGGGAGGATAAAATCATCTTTAGGGAACAACGTTCAGAATTCATTTTCTACAAACGCTTTTTTAGATGATCTGTTCTTCATTTGGGCAGGGTCGCCGGATTAGTTTTTACAAACATTAAACCATAATAATAACAACATAAGACTAACCTCTAATTGGCATAGTGATACAATTAATTTTCTTGATGTCACTGTATATCGACGGAATGATAAATTAGAAACGAAAGTATACTTCAAAAAAACTGATAGGAATAGTTATTTACCTATCACCAGTGGCCATCACCCCCTATGGCTCAAAAATATTCCAAAAGGACAAATCATGAGGGTGAAAAGAAATTGCTCTGAAGAGGCTGAGTTCTTTCTCCAATCCAAAATCCTCACGGAAAGATTTGAAGCCAAGGAGTACAAACCTGATATGCTGAAAAAAGTGGTGGAAGAAGTGGCAGCTCTACCTAGAGCTGCATGCTTACAAAAAACAGACCAAGAGAGTTCTGATTTGCCATCTATTAAAGAAAATAATCACAATAAAGAATGGGGTTTTATCTCTCAATTCCACTCTCAGTACAAGGAAGTTGAGGACATTTTTAAAAAGCATTGGCATATTATTTTAATGGACAAGAAACTTACCACTGTACTACCTCCTACACCCCAATTTATTTACAGAAAAACCATGAATTTTGGCGATAGAGTGATAAAAAAAGTGATATATCCTCCTAAGCGTCCTCAGACGTTTTGGGATCGAAAGGGTTTTTTTGCATGCAGGAAATGTAAGGCATGCAGGGAAGTCACCAGACCTCTTATGCCCCGTACACACGGTCGGATTTTCTGATGGACATTGTCCGATCGGAGCGTGTTGTCGGAAATTCCGACCGTGTGTGGGCTCCATCGGACATTTTCCCTCGGATTTTCCGACATACAAAGTTGAAAAGCAGGAGATAAAATTTTCCGACAACAAAATCCGATCGCGTCAATTCCGACCGTGTGTGGCCTGTTCCGACGCACAAAGTGCCACGCATGCTCAGAAGAAATTCCGACACGGGACAGCTTGTTCTGGTAAACTTAGCGTTCGCAATGGATACAGCACTTTCGTCATGCTGCAGTGTTCAAAATGGTTTAATACAGCGCACTCTCTTCTTCTTTATAATGTGACAAGAATTAAGTCGTTTTGCTGCTCATATTCACACACACTTCTCACAAACTTCTTTCGTTACTATTTATCGGGATTGCCTCAATATATTTTGATTTCTCACATCTGACAACATATTTTTTTTTTTTTTTGACTTTTTAATGTAGAATCTTTTTTTGTGTTTCTCTTTTTTAATTTTTTTTTTGGTGATTTTGATTTATACTCCCGAAAATGTTTGTGTTTTTTGTGACAAGTTCCCACAACACCATTGATATGTTGTTCTATTTAATCTGTAGGAGATTGTTTGGTGTTGTTGTCCCTTGTTAATTTCACATTTTATGTTTTTAGAAATGTACCTGAATCGTCACCAACAAACTGTCCTTTTTGGATGAAAACACACACAGGAGAGTAGAATTTACCTAAAAATATTTTATTAAGCGGTCACAACTAAACAAAGAGGGAGGCAACGCTGGAGAAACTGCAGAAGTGGGCGAAGCCTTGGACCCCCAGGGCACACATCAATTTTTTAAAAGCAAAATTGGTGGCCTGAGGAGTCCATATCTAAGGGAGGGCAGTCTGGTCCAGAAGTCCCAGAGATCCGGAAAGCAGCAGATGACATCTGTGTCCCCAGGCTGTGGTCATACGAGAGACTGCATCTTCTGTCAGACCAGACTGAACCCAGGGTCATCACTCTTTGGTCTTCCTTCCACGCCTCCTTCCAGCCTTTGGCTGTGGTGGTGGAGTTGTGGCAGCAGGAGGAGGAGGAGGAGGAGGATCGTCGATCTCAATGACATCCGTCTTGTGTGTCAGTTCCCCACTCAACCCCTTACGTAGGACTTTATAAATAAGGTCCTCAGAGATCTTGCGTTGGCCCTCCTGCATGCCCTGCAATTTGGTGGCAGCCATGCAGGCAAAGGCCTCTTCAGGACTGGGGAAGGCTCTGAGGGACGCCGAAGCCTCCTGGATCAGCCTGTATGCTGAATCCTGCACAGGACTGGGAGTGGCCTTCCTGGCCCTTTTGTATGGCAGGTGGAGGGGAGAAACCTGAGACTCAGTCAGGCTGCGACTTGTCCCAGGCTTCTCTTGGCTGACACTTAGCCCCGCCTCCTCCTGGCTGCTACTAATCCCCGCCTCCTCCTGGCTGACACTAATAATCCCCGCCTCCTCCTGACTGCCACATTCCACAGCCTCCTCCTGGCTGAGGTCTTCCTGTGTATGAAAAAGGGACATAGTTTTAGTATTGTTTTCATCAATCACACACAATTTTCACCTCCTGACTGCTGCAAATTCAATGTTAACAAATATAACAGACTATCCTTCTGAGCCCAGCATTTTGCATTCTTGTCCCAATTTTGGGTGCCCACTACTGTCTATTGATATGTAAAACACTTTTTTTAATCAGCAATTAATGATCAATAATAACATCTAGTAAACATCATTTCTTTATTGCCCAGAAATCTGTAGACGAATGCTATACCTGGCTCCAGCTGGGCTCCTCCACTTCTTCCTGGCTGGAAGGCCCAGGTTGGACATCGGAAGCCTCAGCTGGGGTGGAAGGAAGCGTGGAAGGAAGAGTGGAGAGGGATTCCCTGACTTCAGTGTGGTCTGACAGAAATCGCAGTCTCTCGTAGTACCACAGCCTGGGGACATAAATGTCATCTGCTGCAGCTCCGGACCTCTGGGAATCTGTGACCTTCTTGCGCTCCCTCAGATATGTGCTCCTCAGGCCACCAATTTTGGCTTTTAAATAAGGGATGGTTGCTGTGGGGACCACCGGCTTCACCAACTCCAGCAGTTTCTCCAGCGCTGCCTGCCTCTTTTGTTTATGGTTATAGTGGGGGTGTCTCACTTGCCACAGACAGGGCAGCTCCCTGTACTTGTCAATGAATAGGGGCAGGAAATTGTGGTTGTTGAACCCATCCATTTTCTCTGCAAGACACAACACAAGACAAACCCTAATGTCAGGCCAAACTCCCCTAATCTGGTTACAATATAGGCTTCAATTTTGAAGCAGTATAGGCCCAAGTTTAGATCCTACCTTCGTTAGCACGATCGGCGTCTCCGATGCTCCTTCCTCCACTCACAGATCGTACGTAAGACGCGCGCGTTACGATTTATACACACTGCGCATGCGTATAACTCCGCCCGCCCCTGACGTTCTTTCTATTCTATTCCCGCCCCTTTTCGTTCGGCGCAGTGGAGGAAGAGCACATGGCGGAGAGACAGCAGGATCCTGAGAATTGGAGCAACGAGGAGGAGGAGGAGGAAAGGCCGGAGCCTGAAACGTCCCAATCCAGAAGGAGATTAAAGGACTCAAATATGTCCTTTGGGGAGATGTTGGAGATGGTGGACATCCTGAAGAAGGCCGACTATGATGGAAAGTATGGGCCTTACCCCAACCCCAATGTCCGAAAGGCCAAGATCATGGCAAAAGTGGTCAGGAGTCTGCACCGGAAATTCGGGGTACGACGATCGAAAGATCAGCTCAGGAAGCGGTGGTCGGACCTGAAATTACGAGAACATGAGCAGTACAGAAAGATCCGGAGAGTGCTGCAAAAAAGTAAGTAGTTGTGCTGTGTTCCTATTGTTCTTGTGTTTATTACGTTCGTGCTGCTCCATGTGCTTTTAGGAACTGTTGTACAGTTTAAAATGGCAACTTTCATGTTCATGGGCACATTATTCGTTCGGATCACACATTTTTATTTCGGACGATAAAATACCATTGTTTAGGCCATATGCATTTGGCCACCATTTTGAGGCCCTATACTTGTCTTCAAAGAATTGGGTTGTGTAGATGGCTTTGTTACTAGAATGAAATGCAAACTAGATTGTGTGTGAGGAGAGGACACTGAGCAGCTGTTTTCACATCTGGACACTGGAGCACTAGTGTGGGACCCCAGAACACCCTTTTTATTAGGGGGGGCACACAGGTGCTCCAGTGTATACTATAGGGGGGGCTACATCTGTGAAGCTTGTACTAAACAGGTAATGTATTGCAGTTTGACAAAGGACACTAAAAAAGCTACATCTTGGAACTCGGCTAAAATAGATCATTGTACCCCACTTCCAAGCAATGTTTCATCTTTATAGTTCTGCCATCAAATATCTGTGTGCTAATTATACCATTTTTGTTTTACATAGGGGAGAAAAGACTCGGAGGACACCCCTCATCTGAGGAGACCAGAGCCCCCCCCCTCTGGAAGAAGGGGAAATCCCCCCAACACAAGAAGAGCAGGAGGAAGACGTGGTGGAACTAGTCACCACAACAGGTGAGTGTCTGCAACCACAGGCTCAGATAAGAGATGGATGGCGGCATATTTTTTAGACCTAATTTATTTTGGGTTTCCTCTCTTTTTAGGTGATCGTGAGGTTGTGGATGAAGATCCTTTCACATCAGAAAGTGCCCAGATCGTGATCGGGGAGATCATGGGGTGTAATTTACAATTGGAAAACATCAAGCAAAACATCAATGATGTTATTCCAAAATATAAAAACATCATTGATGTTTTGGGGCGAGTTTAAAGCCCCTCCAAATCACTTTCTTCTTTTGTCTGCTACAATGTGCGAAATGCTTTTGTGATTTTTCCCAAAGCCAAATTTGGAGGATGCACACAGTGTGCCAACATGTGCTATCTGCCATCACGGGAGATCAATGGACGCGTTTTGGGGGTGCAACCCCTTCCTCAATAATAAAGTAGCGGTGAGGAAGGGCTTTCTCCCCCAAAACACGTCCCTTGATCCCCCGTGATGGCAGGTCGCACATGTTGACATTGTGAAATTTGTGTGCATCTTCCAAATTTGGCTTTTCCTGGGGTGATTTCCCCCCATCTGAACGCAATATCAAACACAGTTCCTAAATACTCATGTCTGATATTACCTTCAAGTTCTACCAAATGTGAACTTTGTAAGATCAAGATTTGTGTCTTTCTTGTGGGTTTTACACAGGCCTGTTTTCTATAAAATGCACATTTTGATTTTGGATAATGACACCACAAAAATTGTTATACAACAAACATGTTGGTTTGTCAGAAAAACCTTTGGTAAATGCACATGTGATTGTGCAGGTATTAAAAAGATTGCTCATCAAGAATGTGTGGATTATTGTCTCAATGCTACAACACTTTTGGGGTGATGTAATTGTTGTTTTATGAGAAAATGGGGGTTATTTCCTAAGGGCAAATCCTCTTTGCACTACAAGTGCTGTTTCAGTGCAGTTGCAAGTGCACTTGTAGTGAAAAGTGTCTTTGCATTTAGTAAATAACAGCCAACAGTGCTTTGTATAAGGTTACACAATCACGACATTTTCTGGACTCCACACATTTCTGTCAGGGTCAGCTCAAACAAACACAAGCAGTAAATGTCCACAAAGAAGAGCCTGGGGGGAGATGCCTGTCGAGAACTTGAGGTCCTGCAGACTTCTCCCTGTGGCCAAATACCGCAAGGTAGCGACCAACCTCTGCTCCGGAGTGATGGCTTGCCTCATGCAGGTATCCTGCCTGCTGATATAGGGGGTCAGCGAAGCCAACAAATGGTGAAATACGGGTCCGTCATCCTGAGAATGTTCCTGAAATCATCAGGATTATTCTCACGGATCTCACGGAGCAAAGGCATATGACAGAACTGGTCACGCTGAAGCAACCAATTCTTGGTCCATGAACTCCTCCCCACCCTGTTCATGGACTGGACTTGTGTCAAGGTCAGGACCCCAACACCAAGCCCCCGCACAGCACGAACTGTACGAGGAGTACGCATACGAAACATGGCTAGAAAACGGTCGGCTGCTCAGAACGAAGTAAGAGAACGCACTGAAGAACAGCAAGGCCTGTGAAGAGCGACCTGAAAAACAGCAACGAGCGGGCAAGATCGCACAGAAAACTCCGATACGAACTGACTGCACGCACTGAAGAGCAGATACAAACCCACAAGCACAAACTGAACGGCAGAAAACGATCTGAAAGCCACGAGTCTGAAAAAGCGTGAATCGTCTCTCACCAAACTTTTACTAACACGAGATTAGCAAAAGGAGCCCAAAGGGTGCCGCGCTTGGTTCTGAACCGGCCTTTTCTAGTCTCGTCGTACGTGGTGTACGTCACCGCGTTGTTGGCGATCGGAAATTTCGACAACTTTGTGCGACCGTGTGTAGGCAAAACAAGTTTGAGCCAACATCCGTCGGAAAAAATCCTAGGATTTTGTTGTCGGAATGTCCGAACAAAGTCCAACCGTGTGTACAGGGCATTAGAGGTATTGATAATTTCATCTCCCCTGTTAACAATCAATCGTTCGATATTAAACAGTTTATGACGTGCAATAGTACCTATGTGGTCTATGCTCTAAAATTCCCTTGTGGCCTAATTTACATAGGCCGTACCAAAAGATTACTACGAGTTAGAATCGCTGAGCATATTCATAATATCAAAATAGGTTACAAGGACCATAATGTTTCACTACACATCAAGTTGAAACATGATATGGATCCTACGGGGTTGGAATTTTGGGGGGTGTAACATCTCCAAACTTATTGGAGGGGCATAAATCGCATCCGAGAATTATCTAAATGCGAAACTCGGTGGATTTATTCTGTAGATGTACTCTCCCCCAAAGGCCTTAACATTGAACTGGATATTAATTGCTTCATCAGTGACACGTAGTATTTTATTCAACATATTTATCTGTACATTTTTATTATGGTTAATTGATTCATCCAGTTCCGTGTAATTTATGGTGTCTCTGTCGCATACAAAAAGCGACAGAGACACCATTTCATATACAGTATGTTTTATTCAAAAAAATTTTATGTGTAGAATTTTTGAATTTCATGTAGGTCGTAATTTTGCATCAAATTTTATATTACCTTTTATATTGCAGACATTTTATATTGGCTATACATTGCAGTTTTTTATATTGATTGTTTTAGATTAACTTGATCATGTATCATTTTAGGTCTTAGTGCCATTTTATTGTACCCTCCATGCACGTTTATCCTTGTGCCTATATTAACACTGAGGGCAGTCGCCCAGTATGGAAGTAACGTATGATGTTTAGGATGTTTAGGATGTATTACAGTAAACGTCATATATATATAAACATAGTTAAAACAGGATAAACCAGCTGGTAGTATCTCATTGGGAATTTATATATTTTCCGATGAGTTTTATATGGAATAATATCTACATTGTTGATACTTGTATTTTTATAAATGCATGTAAGGTACATTCTTGCAATATGCATATAGGTCATCTTCCTATAGTGTTCGGTTGTGGCTGACTCTGGGCAGTCTAGATAACTTTGAGAGATTGGGGCTCTTTTTGTAATTGTTCCCCACTGCTGACAGGTCCCTGGATATAGACATATGTGCAGTGGTTATTTAACAGCAGGATTTACCAGATTGGCCATTGAGTCAGTCACTTAAATACCGGCCTATCATAAGGTAGATTACGCCCTCAGACGACGTCCGGAAGTGACAAAACGCACCAGGGACGTAATCTACTGGAAGTGGCGCGTGCGTTCCACGGACCGGAGAGGAACCAGGAAATGTGTGGTTCGCTACACACAGTAAATGCTCTGGAGGACTCCCCGGGACTCGTGGTATCAGGCATAGTGCACTTTAAACAATTGCTCTACTTTATTTAATCTCTGGTACGCATATTGTAATAGGGGGGGGATATATTTGGATGTTTTGAATAAAAACTATTTTTAGCAATATCACGCTATGTGGTCATTCTATTCCTCCCATATGTTATGCTATAATAACCAAGAGTATTACTGACATCTGGTGGCCGTACAGAGGAGGTGGAGAACTACTACTAATAATATCACAAAGGCTTTTGTATGCTGAATTTCTGGTGAGTGCAATCCCATTGGGGTCAACTCCCCCTCACGTGGTGATTGTTTTTGAGTGGAAGAAGCTCCCTACTCCTACAGAACACAGCTGCTCAAGCTTTCCTAGATAACCTCTTCTACTGGGTTTTTCTAATTCAAATGTGTCTAGGAGGTTTTTGACACATAGCGCTGCTGCAATAAGACATTAGAGACTTTGCATCGTCATTTTGGGTTTTTTATGATTTTATTGCCTGTATATACATGTTTCTATCATTCAAGTAGCTGCTTTATTTATGTATTCATTTATATACTATAACACATATCGTAGTTGATTTGATTCCTAGCGCGGAGCGGTGTGGAGTTGGGGCGGTCAAACTTTCACACTCCTTTTGTTTATAGCATGAGTGCTAACAATATAAAGTGCTAACAATATAAAGTGCAATAAGTTTCATATAGTGCAAATATATAATGATAAACTCTAATAACGTTGTGGCCGAGACTGGAAGTACCCTTATTATACAGACCTGATCTTCTAATTTTAATGAGTGGCCACAAGTCTTCTTAAACTCTCTTCTGCGAAAAAGTTTTATCCCTATTGTGGGGTCACCAGTATGGTATTTGTATATTGAAATCATATCCCCTCTCAAGCGTCTCTTCTCCAGAGAGAATAGGTTCAGTGCTCGCAACCTTTCCTCATAACTAAGATCCTCCAGACCCTTTATTAGCTTTGTTGCCCTACTCTGTACTCACTCCATTTCCAGTACATCCTTCCTGAGGACTGGTGCCCAGAACTGTACAGCATACTCCAGGGGCGGCCGACCAGAGTCTTGTAGAATGGGAGAATTATCGTTTTATCTCTGGAGTTGATCCCCTTTTTAATGCATGCCAATATTCTGTTTGCTTTGTTAGTAGCAGCTTAGCATTGCATGCCATTGCTGAACATATCATCAACTAGGACCCCTAGGTCCTTTTCCATCCTTGATTCCCCCAGAGGTTCTCCCCCAGTGAGTAGATTGCATTCATATTTTTGCCACCCAAATGCATTATTTTACATTTTTTCCACCCCATTAATTTGTTCAGATCTTCTTGCAAGGTTTCCACATCCTGCGGAGAAGCTATTGCCCTGCTTAGCTTAGTATCGTCCGCAAATACAGAGATTGAACTGTTTACCCCATCTTCCAGGTCGCTTATGAACAAATTAAATAGGATTAGTCCCGGCCCTCCCAGTATTATTTTCCCCTTAGTTTCATTCCTTTGGAGCTCTACCCATAAAGATTCTACCTCATCCCTAGCTCCTTTAGTGATGTCCTCTCTCACATTAACTTGTACATTATTCTTGATATACAGGCATACCCCTCCCCTTTTTTTTACTCTCTCTATACCTGCGATAAAGGGAATACCCTTGAATGGTTGCCAGTCAATCATATGAGCTGTTGAACCAAGTCTCTGAAATTCCCACAAAATCTAAATCCTCTTCGTACAACAGTTCTCTCTCTCTAGTTCTCCCATCTTGTCCACCAGGCTCCTGGCATTGGTGAACATGCCACGTAGTTTAGACCAGTCATATACTGTCCTGTTATTGGGTGTTCCGAGATTGCAAATAGGACTTGCTACTATACTTACCCCTTGGGTTTATGTGCTTTTGTCAACCTACCACTAATGCCCCCAATACTACCCTCTGGAATATGTTCTGTGTTGACCATTTCTACCTCTGGATCCTCCCCCTCGTCGCCTAGTTTAAAAGCTCTCTAACTTTTCAGCCATCTTCACTCCCAGCAGATCTGCACACTTCTCATTTAGGTGCGGTCCGTCCCTTCTATAGAAACTGGTAACCGACTGAGAAGTCGGCCCAATTCTCCAGGAGCCGAAACTACACCAGTTCCTCAGCCACTTGTTTACTTCCCTAATCTCCCTCTGCCTTTCTGGTGTGGCTAGAGGTACCGGTAATATTTCTGAGAATACTACCTTGGAGGTCCTTTTGCTTAATTTAGCTCCTAAGTCCCTAAAATCATTCTTTAGTGCACTCCATCTGCCTCTGACTTTGTCATTGGTGCCAAAGTGCACCATGACAACCGGGTCTTACCAGCCCCACCCAGTAATCTGTCCACCAGATCTGATGTGCCAAAGCCGAGCTCCCCCGGTAGACAGCATACAGTTCGGCGCTTCAGGTCTTTGTCACAGATTGCCCTCTCTGTCCTAAGAATTGAGTCCCCGACCACCAAAATCTGTCTTTCCTTTCCCTTCACTACCCCCCACTCTCACTGGAGCAGTTCTTCCCCTGGCAGCTAGGGGAGTCCCTCAGCTCCAGCAGTGCTGGTCCCTGACTGGTTTCACCAATGTCACTCAATGAAGCGTACTTATTAGGATGTTCCAGTCCAGGATCGGCCTATCTGGCACTTTTCCCTCTAACCTTCCTGTCACCCATCTACTCTTTTCTAGTGCCTGTACATCTTTGTCTTCACCCGCCTCTGAGCTGGCCCCTGCCACCACCTGCCGGGTACATTCCCGGCTCTCCTTTAGTATGGAGGGTCTTCTCAGTGCTGACAGTTGCATCCCTAGATTAAGAACCTGGGCTTCCAGGGAAACAATGTGCTTACATTTTGCACAACAGTATTTGTCCTCGATCAGATGATCAAGAAAGGCATACATGCAGCAAGATGTACACCAAGTCGCATCTCCACACCCGCCAGGCATCGTACCTACTAATTTAATGAGGATTGGGGATTATACTCTGTCCATATTTATTAACAACTAGCTTCCTGACACTAATACTCAGCAATACACCGGTACTCAACAATACAATACACAGGTACTCACAACCCATGTGTACTCACAGTCCACACACACTCACAGCCCACGTGCACTCGCAGTCCATGTGCACCCGCAGCCCACGTACACTCGCAGTCCACATGCACTCGCAGCACTCATGTACTCACTGCCCACAGGCACTCACAATACACAGGTACACACAATACACAGATACATACAACACTCAGGTACAATACACAGGTACTCCCAACACTCACAATACTCAGGTTCTCCCAATACTCCAATACTCAGGTACTCCCAATACACAAGTACTCCCAGTACTCAGGTACACACAATACTCAGGTACACACAATACTCAAGTACTCACAATACTCAGGTACACACAATACTCAAGTACTCACAATACTCAGGCACTCACAATACTCAGGTACACACAATACTCAAGTACTCACAATATTCAGGTACACACAATATTCAGGTACACACAATACTCAAGTACTCACAATACTCAGGTACACACAATACTTAAGTACTCACAATACTCAGGTACTTACATTACTCAGGTATAGGGATGAGCCGAACACCCCCCGGTTCGGTTCGCACCAGAACCCGCGAATGGACCGAAAGTTCGCACGAACGTTAGAACCCCATTGACGTCTATGGGACTCGAACGTTCGAAATCAAAAGTGCTCATTTTAAAGGCTAATTTGCATGGTATTGTCCTAAAAAGGGTTTGGGGACCCGGGTCCTACCCCAGGGGACATGTATCAATGCAAAAAAAACTTTTAAAAACGGCCATTTTTTCGGGAGCAGTGATTTTAATGATGCTTAAAGTAAAAAAAAAAAAAGTGAAATATTCCTTTAAATATCGTACCTGGGGGGTGTCTATAGTATGCCTGTAAAGTGACGCGTGTTTCCCATGTTTAGAACAGTCCCTGCACCAAATGTCATTTTTAAAGGAAAAAATCTCATTTAAAACTGCTTGCGGGTTTAATGTCATGTCGGGTCATGGCAATATGGATGAAAATCAGTGAGACAAACGGCATGGGTACCCCCCAGTCCATTACCAGTCCCTTTGGGTCTTGTATGGATATTAAGGGGAACCCCGCACCCAAATTAAAATAAGGAAAGGTGTGGGGCCACCAGGCCCTATATACTCTGAACAGCAGTATACAGGCGGTGCAAACAAGACAGGGACTGTAGGTTTGTTGTTAAGTAGAATCTGTTTGTAATTTTGAACATTTTTAACGTGTTTAGCTCCAGCCAAAAAATCTTTTCTAAGCTTTTTGGAAAACATAGGGAAGGGTTATCACCCCTGTGACATTTGTTTTGCTGTCTTTCCTCCTCTTCAGAAGATTTCACCTCACTTTTTTGTCCCAATGAAAAATGTTTTTTGAAAATTTGGGTTTTTTTGTGGAACAAGGATTGGAAAGCATCAGTGGAAAGGAGAACTTGTTTTCCCATATTAACTCTTACAGGAGAGAATTTCCCTTCCTAGGGGTAGATTTCATCTCACTTCCTGTTGTCTCCTTCCGTTTGCAAGTAGGAGTCGTTTGTAAGTTAGATGTTTGAAAGTAGGGTCCTGCCCTATATACTCAGCAGAAATTTGGGCCTTAGGTGTTGCTGTGGCCACAACACTGTAAGCCCTCACAGGGCCCTGCTGTGAAATATTAGATCAAGAATTGTAATTACATGCCCCTGTTGAACAGGAGCTGAAAAATTAGGCCTTAGGCACTGGTGCTGGTGCCACAACACTGCAACCCCTCACAGACACTCTAGTTGGAACGCAGGAACGAGCCCTGCTGCAAATTATTGCTTCAAAAATTGTAATTACACGCCCCTGTTAGACAGGGGCAGAAAAATTGGGCCTTAGGCACTGGTGCTGGTGCCACAACACTGCAACCCCTCACAGACACTCTAGTTGGAACGCAGGAACGAGCCCTGCTGCAAAGTATTGCATCAAAAATTGTAATTACACGCCCCTGTTAGACAGGGGCAGAAAAATTGGGCCTTAGGCACTGGTGCTGGTGCCACAACACTGCAACCCCTCACAGACACTCTAGTTGGAACGCAGGAACGAGCCCTGCTGCAAAGTATTGCATCAAAAATTGTAATTACACGCCCCTGTTAGACAGGGGCAGAAAAATTGGGCCCTAGGCACTGGTGCTGGTGCCACAACACTGCAACCCCTCACAGACACTCTAGTTGGAATGCAGGAACGAGCCCTGCTGCAAAGTATTACATCAAAAATTGTAATTACACGCCCCTGTTAAACAGGGGCTGAAAAATTGTGCCTTAGGCACTGGTGGTGGCGCCCAGAACCAAAAATGTTCTTACAAGCTATCAGCGTGATGATTGAGGAGGAAGAGGATAATTACTCAGGGATAGTCACTCAGCATCAGCATAGGCAGTCTTTGAAGGGATCTGAGATTTCAAAAAAAATTATTCGGTTACATCAGCATCAGGTGCTTGGTAGCTGGTGGTGATCCAAGACTCATTCATTTTTATGAAGGTCAGCCGATCGACCGAGTCGGTGGACAGACGCACCCTGTGATCGGTTACCACGCCTCCAGCAGCACTGAATGTGCGTTCCGAAAGAACGCTGGATGCAGGACAGGCCAGTAGCTCAATTGCATACTGTGCAAGCTCTGGCCAGTGATCCATCCTCAAGACCCAGTAACCCAGAGGATTTTCGGTGGGAAAGGTGTCCAAGTCTGATCTTGCCCCTAGGTATTCCTGCACCATGTAAAACAGACGCTGGCGATGGTTGCTGGAACCGATCATACCTTGGGGCTGCGGACCAAAAAATTGTCTGAACGCATCGGTCAGACGGCCACCTTCTCCACCGCTCCTTCTTTGACTGACCGAAGCCTCAGCAACACGTTGTCCAGAAACAGGAGTTTGTAACCTCCCAGTCTCTGGGAACGCGTTGCACAGACCTTTCTGCAAGGCCTCCCGAAGATGTTTCATCCTCTGCTCCCTCTGCGATGGCAAGATAAGGTCCGCAACCTTACCCTTGTAACGTGGATCAAGGAGGGTTGCCAGCCAGTATTGGTCCTTCTCCTTGATACCACGAATACGAGGATCCTTACGCAGGCTTTGCAGGATCAGGGAGGCCATGCAGCGTAGGTTTGCTGAGGCATTCGGTCCGGAGTCCTCTGGGTCACTAAGAACGACATGGTCCGCAGCCACCTCCTCCCAGCCACGTACAAGTCCATGTGTTTCTTGGGACTGATCCCTTAAAGACTGCTGCTGATGCTGAGTGCCAGGCTCCACCTCCATACTGACACAATCTTCCTCCTCCTCCTCTTCCTCCTCGTCCTCTTCCTGTGTGATCGGCGGGCACGCAGGAACACTGTCTGGATAAAGGGGGCCTTGAGAGCTAAGGAAGTCCTCCTCTTCCTGCCTCTGTTCTGCCTCAAGTGCCCTGTCCATTATTCCACGCAGCGTGTGCTCCAACAGGTGGACAAGGGGGACAGTGTCACTGATGCATGCACTGTCACTGCTCACCATCCTCGTGGCCTCCTCGAATGGTGACAGGACAGTGCATGCATCCCTGATCATGGCCCACTGGCGTGGGGAAAAAAAACCAAGCTCCCCTGACCCTGTCCTGGTGCCATAGTCGCACAGGTACTCATTGATGGCCCTCTGCTGCGTGTGCAGCCGCTGCAGCATGGCCAACGTTGAGTTCCACCTGGTGGGCATGTCACAGATTAGGCGGTTCTTGGGCAGGTTAAACTCCTTTTGGAGGTCCGTCAGCCGAGCACTGGCATTATATGACCGGCGGAAATGCACACAGACTTTCCTGGCCTGCCTCAGGACATCCTGTAAGCCCCGGGAACCTGCCCAAGAACCGCTGCACCACCAAGTTAAGGACGTGAGCCAAACAGGGCACATGGGTCATTTGTCCCTGTCGGAGGGCAGAGAGGAGGTTGGTGCCATTGTCGCAAACCACCATTCCTGCCTTAAGTTGGCGTGGCGTCAACCACCTCTGAACCTGCCCCTGCAGAGCTGACAGAACCTCTGCCCCAGTGTGGCTCCTGTCCCCCAAGCACACCAGCTCAAGCACCGCATGGCATCTCTTGGCCTGCGTACTTGCGTAGCCCCTTGAACGCCTACGGAGCACCGCTGGTTCCGAGGAAGAGGCCATGGAGGAAGAAGAAGAGGAGGGGGTGGAGGAGAGAGGTGTGTCACAATCAGCATTTTGGAGGCGTGGTGGCGGAACAACCTCCAACACTACTGCACCTTGTCCTGCATCCTTCCCAGCTGCCAGCAGAGTCACCCAATGCGCCGTGAAACTTAGGTAACGTCCCTGTCCATGCCTGCTGGACCATGAGTCAGCGGTAATATGCACCTTACCGCTGACCGCCCTGTCCAGCGAGGCATGGACATTGCCTTCCACATGCCGGTAGAGAGCCGGAATCGCCTTCCGTGAGAAAAAGTGGCGTTTGGGTACCTGCCACTGAGGAACCGCACATTCCACAAACTCACGGAAGGGGGCAGAGTCTACCAACTGAAAAGGCAGCAGTTGAAGTGCTAGCAATTTTGCCAAGCTAGCATTCAACCGCTGGGCATGTGGATGGCTGGGAGCAAACTTCTTTCGGCGGTGCAGCAGCTGGGGCAGGGAAATTTGCCTGGTACAATCTGACGTCGGTGTACCAAAAGCAGATTGCCCACAAGTACTTGGCTGTGACACACCTAATTCTACACCTTCATTCCTCTCACTGCAGGTCTCAGAGAGGACTGAAGGTCTAGTGGGGTTGGAAATCTCAGCTGATGAGGAGCAAGGAGAGATCCTCTTTGTTCTTTGGTGTGGGTCTTTTAGATACGCTTGCCAACGAACTGCATGGCAGGTCAACATATGTCTGGTCAAGCATGTGGTACCCAAGCGGGAGATATTTTGGCCACGCGAGATACGCTTGAGACATATGTTGCAAATAGCAGCGGTGCGATCTGATGCACTCGTCTCAAAAAAGGCCCACACCAAAGAACTTTTTGAATAACGCGCAGAGACTGCAGCGCCCTGCACATGTGGAGCTTTGGGGTGTGATGCAGTCAATGTGCTGCCCTTAGGCTGGCCCCTGGAGGGCATCCTGCCTCGTTGGTGATGTGCTGCCGCCTCCTCCTCCTCCTCCTCCTCCTCCTCCTCCTCCTCCTCCTCCTCTCTCCTATCAGGCACCCACGTTGAGTCAGTGACCTCATCATCCCCTCCCTCCTCATCACTGGAGCAAACCTGGCAGTATGCTGCAGCAGGGGGAGCATGACTGCCAGATTGCTGTCCTTCTTGGGCACCCCCTCTGTCCGCGCTCATGTTACTGCCTTCATCGAGCTCAGTATCGTCATCAGAGCCTTCCAAACGCTGGGCATCCTCCTGGAGCATGTACCCAACACTGTGGTCAAACAGTTCGAGGGAATCCTCATGAGGACATGGTGGAGCTAGGGAAGGAGTCACTGATGACATTGAGCTGAGGGAAGAGGCCGCTGCTTTGCCAGACAAAGCACCCTGGGCATGGGTGAGAGAGGATGAGGAGGATGAGGACGGCTTGGTCATCCACTCGACCAAGTCTTCCGCATGTTGCGGCTCAACATGGCCAGCTGCCGAAAAAAAGGCCAAGCGTGTCCCATGGCCACGTGCTGATGAGGATGCACCGTCTCCACGACCAGCACTAGACACAGAGCCTGCTTGCCCTCTCTTATTGGCTTGTGACTGTCTGCCTCTCCTTCTTGGCCTTCCAGACATACTAATGGCCTGTAGCTGCACTAAGCTGGGATAGAACACCTGTAATTTTCTTCAAGTAGCTTTATATACTGTAACCAGACAAGCCTGCCTGTCAGTAGGAAGATAACAGGAATGGATCTAGCTGAACACTGTGAGCAGGACGCACTGTACTAAATGTAAATAGTCTAGCTGCCTGACCGTGGTACTAATAGGATCAAATAGAACACCTGTAATTTTCTTCAGGTAGCTTTATATACTGTAACCAGACAAGCCTGCCTGTCAGTAGGAAGATAACAGGAACGGATCTAGCTGTACACTGTGAGCAGGACGCACTGTACTAAATGTAAATAGTCTAGCTGCCTGACCGTGGTACTAATAGGATCAAATAGAACACCTGTAATTTTCTTCAGGTAGCTTTATATACTGTAACCAGACAAGCCTGCCTGTCAGTAGGAAGATAACAGGAACGGATCTAGCTGAACACTGTGAGCAGGACGCACTGTACTAAATGTAAATAGTCTAGCTGCCTGACCGTGGTACTAATAGGATCAAATAGAACACCTGTAATTTTCTTCAGGTAGCTTTATATACTGTAACCAGACAAGCCTGCCGGTCAGTAGGAATTTAACAGGAACGGATCTAGCTGAACACTGTGAGCAGGACGCACTGCACTAAATGTAAATAGCAGGAACGGATCTAGCTGAACACTGTGAGCAGGACGCACTGCACTAAATGTAAATAGCAGGAACGGATCTAGCTGAACACTGTGAGCAGGACGCACTGCACTAAATGTAAATAGTCTAGAAGATAACAGGAACGGATCTAGCTGAACACTGTGAGCAGGACGCACTGCACTAAATGTAAATAGCAGGAACGGCTCTAGCTGAACACTGTGCGCAGGACGCACTGCACTAAATGTAAATAGCAGGAACGGATCTAGCTGAACACTGTGAGCAGGACGCACTGCACTAAATGTAAATAGCAGGAACGGATCTAGCTGAACACTGTGAGCAGGACGCACTGCACTAAATGTAAATAGCAGGAACGGATCTAGCTGAACACTGTGAGCAGGACGCACTGCACTAAATGTAAATAGCAGGAACGGATCTAGCTGAACACTGTGAGCAGGACGCACTGCACTAAATGTAAATTGCAGGAACGGATCTAGCTGAACACTGTGAGCAGGACGCACTGCACTAAATGTAAATAGTCTAGAAGATAACAGGAACGGATCTAGCTGAACACTGTGAGCAGGACGCACTGCACTAAATGTAAATAGCAGGAACGGATCTAGCTGAACACTGTGAGCAGGACGCACTGCACTAAATGTAAATAGCAGGAACGGATCTAGCTGAACACTGTGAGCAGGACGCACTGCACTAAATGTAAATAGCAGGAACGGATCTAGCTGAACACTGTGAGCAGGACGCACTGCACTAAATGTAAATTGCAGGAACGGATCTAGCTGAACACTGTGAGCAGGACGCACTGCACTAAATGTAAATAGTCTAGAAGATAACAGGAACGGATCTAGCTGAACACTGTGAGCAGGACGCACTGCACTAAATGTAAATAGCAGGAACGGATCTAGCTGAACACTGTGAGCAGGACGCACTGCATTAAATGTAAATAGTCTAGATAGAAGATAACAGGAACGGATCTAGCTAAACTGAATACAGTGTATATATATATATGCAACACCTGGGATGCATATATATACACAATACACTGTAAGTGCAGCTAACTGACTGACTGTTCTGCCTAATCTATCTAACTCAAATCAAATGACACTGTCTCTCTCTCTCTCTATCTCTCAGCACACCGGAACACACACTACACAGGGCCGCCGTGCAGGCGGCCTTATATAGTGTGGGGTGTGTACTAAATCCCCTGAGCCATAATTGGCCAAAGCCACCCTGGCTTTGGCCAATTACAGCTCTCTCTACTGACAGCGCTGTGATTGGCCAAGCATGCGGGTCATAGTGCATGCTTGGCCAATCATCAGCCAGCAATGCACTGCGATGCCGCAGTGAATTATGGGCCGTGACGCGCCACACGAATTTAGCGCGAACGGCCCATAACGTTCGCAATTCGGCGAACGATCGAACAGCCGATGTTCGAGTCGAACATGGGTTCGACTCGAACACGAAGCTCATCCCTACTCAGGTACTCACAATACTCAGGTACTCACAATACTCAGGTACACGCAATACTCAAGTACTCACAATACTCAGGTACACACAATACTCAGGTACTCCCAATACTCAGGTACACACAATACTCAGGTACTCACAATACTCAGGTACACACAATACTCAGGTACTCACACACACTGTCAGTCAGGTTTTGTAGTTTGTGTCTCTGTGTCACTCTGCACAGCCTCCTTTTGTAATCTGACACTAGCAGTCAGTCAGTCACCTTCAGTGCCGCCGCTTCTCTAATCTGTCTCTCACACTGTCTCCTCTGGTCTGCACCTCACTTACCTGCTGCCACTCCCTGTGAGCCTTCCACCTCCTGTTCCTGCTGGATGTCCTCCCGCCTCCTCTGTCCACATCTGTGGGGTGATTACTGTCCTCAGTACACCTACTCCTGCACCATGATGTCCCGCTCTGCCGCTGCTGTAGGTTCCTGGGTTACCCGCTGCTGCTCTCGGTCGTGAGGGAGTTTGGTCTGGTCATGGGGGTGTCCAATCCGATCAGGTGGGGGGTCCATCCACCGCACTGCCACTCTCGGGGGTGGGGGGTCCGGTCCTCTGCTCGCACACTCCCTCGTACACCACGCTGTCCCAGCACTGACTTCCACACTAAAAACTCTGCAACAGCACAGCAAGTCTTTTTTTTAAGCACGTGAACTTTATTTATTATTTATTTGAATTTATGGACATTAATCATTTATATTGTTACCAATCATTTATATGAATTCATTATGATTTATTCTGTGTTTAAGATGTATTAGCATAGCACAAGGTAGCGCTCTCTTCTTGACCACATATTTAAAGGCACATGCACTTTTTAGAGCAGCAACCTTTAATGTTAGTGACCACTTATTTTATTTGCTGTTATTCATTTTTAGCCACATATTTTAAGAATTCACGGTGTTATTCACTTATTTGCTTACTTTGAGAACATTGGTTTTCATGAAATGCACATTATCATTAATAAGGCTCTTAACTTTGGGGTATCAACTAAAAATGTGCTAATATTTCTGACTGGACACTAGGCTGGCATAAGAAAAAATTCAGAGTTTAATTTTTATGCAATTATTAGACAAGTTCATGTTTTCCAGGTAATTTCAGAATTTGGCAGTAGCATTTTAAATAGTTATTTAATTGGCAATAGTAGCTTGTTTCATGCTTAAATTCCAATCGCCATTAGTAAGCAGTCCGTGTAATTAGATTCCTATTTCTTGATATTTTCATGACAAATATCTGCTTGAACATTCAGAGATATCTACTGACATCATTTTGTTTATATGTAAGTCCCATAGAAACCAAGAGTTTTTTTTTATTCTAAATTCCATTTTCTTCTTCCTTGTGTTTTTGAGGTTATTTTTGAGACAGAAAATGTTCAGAAAATTAGAAAGATGATTACCACTGTCTAGCCAGCCATAAAGATTTTAACACAGAAACAAGCTGAAAAAAAATTGAGCTGTGGTCAAGCATAAGTAATAAGCTCATTGTACAGCTTACAATGAAATGGAACAATGGGAGAGAACTGGAAAATATAATTTGTGGATTTCGATTTAAAGCACCCATAAACATACAATTCACTGATTTAGAAATTAACTGGCTGTCTAAAAATTATCAGGTTAATTCAGGCGCACAATGAGTTAGCAAACTAATAAAGTACTGAGCAAAACTCTACTACTTTCTGATCAATTTAAAATGTATAGTATATGGAAGAATTTATTTGCTGCCCATGTCCCCACTGGGGGGAATCACGCACTCTTTTTACCATGGTGATTATTGTTTTTAGTAGAGGAAATTGTAAAAAATCCAATATTTTTGAGTTATCACAGGAGCCGGAGTTAAAGTGGTTCTAAAAACAGAAGTTTTTTTTATCTTAACCTCTTCAGCTCGGGAAGGTTTACCCCTTCATGACCAGGCCATTTTTTGTGATATGGCACTGTGTTGATTTAACTGACAATTGCGTGGTTGTGCGATGCTGTACCCAATTACAATTGATATCCTTGTTTTCCCCACAAATAGAGCTTTCTTTTGGTGATATTTGATCACCTCTGCAGTTTTTATTTTTTGTGCTATCATAGCTGAATAAGCGCCATGATGGGGCGTGAAACATGTTAGCTATCTTTCCTGTTCCTCCCTGTACATGAGGTGACTGCATTTGGATTTTATTTCTTCATATCAATAAAGATGTCTTCTATGGTGTGCGGCCGTCCAGGATATTTTTCTCCATCTACAAACAATAGGATATATTTATGGATTTTTTTATTACTAGTAATGGCAGTGATCAGCAATTTTTAGCAATATAATACAGTAATCAGTGCTAAAAAAATGCACTGCCACTCTACTAATGACACTGGCAAGGAAGAGGTTAACATCAGGGATGATCAAAGGATTAAATGTGTTCCCTTGCTTACTGTGGGGTGGAGTGATGTTTTGACTGGGAGAAGACAGAGATTCATGTTCTTGCTTAGCAGAAACACAAGATCTCCATCTTCCATAGTTCTGTCTGCCTCGGGAATGATCGATGGGTCCCGGTGGACATCGGGTGATTGGACACAATGGGAGCATGCACATGCGCCCCAGACCTGACAAACGAAATCACGTACAGGTACATGATTTCATGCTGAAGGGCTGCCCTGCTGCAGTAAATGTACGTGGGGCAGTCTGGAAGCAGTTAATGCATTTATGCATTAACATTAAAAACTTCAGTGTGCAGCAGCCTCCCTCAGGTCCCCTAATACTTACCTGAGCCCCATCTTGATCCAACAATGTTGCACAAGAACCTCGGCTACCTGGGACTCTCCCTCCTGATTGGCTGAGACACAGCAGTGGGTGCTATTAGCTCCCACTGCTGTCAATCAAAGTCAGTGAGCCAATGAGGAGAGAGAGGGGGTGGGGCTGAGCTGCGGCTTTGTGTCTGAATGGACACTAGAGATAAGCCCGATGTTCGAGTCAAACGTAAGTTGCCGTTTTTTTAATGATTTTTCTATTTTTTTTTGTTTCATAATTTTTTTATTCAAGAAAAGTGAATTATACAAGTGACATAACAATTCACAGTAAAATTTTTCAAAAGTACATAGTGAAACAACAAGTTGTTCATGGAAACATTTAAACGTTTGGATTACGACAATCCACATTTTGATTCCAAAAATAATAGTAAGTAGTATATATTTTATTAACAGTTCAGCCTGAAGATTTGTTATTAATCACATGTAAAATTAGTTTGACTGGTTTCCATAATACTTTTTTTGTCATATCATGTTTAGTGATCGTTATTGTATTTGTTTTATATATATGTAAATATATATATATTTTTGGGTAATCGTTTGCATTTAACAATGCTACTTGTGACAGACCTAGCCGGGACAGAGGCTTTTGGAGGGGACTGAATGCTAGCCTCTTGCCTACCGATCATGGGCCCTGGCATTTGAGGGAACGGTGCTCTTGTGAGCTGTATGCCTGGGGACTCTTGAGGTGGTGTTACTTTGGATTCAGGTCCATATCCCCCCAAGACACACAGACTCAGGGAACCCTGTATATGCCATATTAGAAATAGTGACTGATTCATACTGTTGGGACACATACTGTTAGATGCTAATGTCATCAACTCCAGT
This sequence comes from Aquarana catesbeiana, assembly GCF_042186555.1. Lineage (NCBI taxonomy): Eukaryota > Metazoa > Chordata > Amphibia > Anura > Ranidae > Aquarana > Aquarana catesbeiana. The sequence goes on from NC_133324.1 coordinate 640,599,442, forward strand.
CACCTGTCTGTCTGTTATCTTCTATAATGTAAATGAGTCTAGTCTGGCTTGCCACAGCTTCTAAGAGTCTTTCACCCATTGTTGTTTGTGCTAATTAACCCTGCAATTGTATGAAAGAGTTCTGTGTTGAGATGTATGATAATGCGTAGTGTAGTTATGGAATCACATTGGCTGCTTTAAGGGATTAGTTAATTAGCTCATGTTAATTAGGTTTCTGGTTTATTGTAAGAGTAATATGAGCAGGAGGGGGGACCTCCTCTTCTTCTGTATAAAAGACTTGTATTTTGGTTCTAATACAAGTCCATGTTCAGAAACTAAACAAGTATCGTCTTGTTTTGTGCTTGTGAGCGGTTGGAATATTTGATATCTATATTCAGACTGGGAGGAAGTGGTATATGACGAAAGCACTCAAGCAGATTGTGGGACGTTTCGTTACACTACTAAGGAAAAAGAAGGGGAAATAGAGAAGAGCAGAGAAAGGAGAAGAGTAAAGAAAAAGAAGGAAGGGGGATAGAAGAAGTGTGGGGGGAAGAAGACTTCCAGACTCCCCTCTCTCTCATGAGCCATGTTAATACAGTCCTCTAGTTGGAAGACCCTAGAGCATAGGAAGATGGTGAGGTGATCCCCGTACTTCCACTGGAGCCTAAAGGGGATCTTTGTGGTAAATCATATGTAATGTGTTTGAGGGACGTTTGTTTCGTTAAAACTGTTGTGATGAGTGTAGTTCATCTGTGGTTTGTCTAACATGTTCCAGTTGTTTTGAAGCGTTGCCAACTGTGCCATGTGGATGTGAATCTAGGAAGTTTTTCATGTGAGATACTGATAAGTTCTTCTATTTTATCTATATTGTTAATTCTGCGATACCACTCCTCCTTTGTTGGAGCACTTGGGGAAAGCCAGTGGCATGGTATACAATGTCTTGCTGTGTTTATCATAAACATTGTTAGTCATTTCAGATATCTCTTCTTAGGAATGGTGGTGTGATGAAGTAGGTAAACAGCAGGGGAGAAGTCTAGGTTTTCAGAAGTAATTAATAAGATTGTGTCATGGACTTCCTGGCAAAATTTTTGGATAACAGGACAGGCCCACCAAATGTGGAGCATTGATCCATCTGGGGCATCACATTGCCAACACCTATTAGGAATTGCATTTGAGAATTTATGTAACAGCGCAGGGGTTCTGTACCATCTTGTGAGAATTTTGAACCCACATTCTTGGGTGGCTACATTGAGCGAACCTCTGTGTGTGTATGAGCATATTTGTTCCCATTCAGGGTCAGAGATTCCCATGCTGTACATGCATTGCTGGAGAATGCTGAACTTTTGCTAAGCTGAGATTTGTAGAGGGTTGAAATGAGGTGTCTTTGGGGGTTTTTTTTGGAGGAGAGAACTTCTAAAGTGGTCAGGTTATTCGTCCAGTGTCATGTGTTATCTTTGTTAGATAGAAAATGTTTCATTTGTATGTAGGTCCAGTGTGAAATATGTTTGGGAGACAGTCTGGCGTTGAGGTCTTCTATTGTGAGGAATGAACCTTTGTTAAACATGTGAGTAGCCAATACGTCTCTATGGGGCCAGATTTGAGTGAGGAAATTGTAATTTGTGCTTGGGGGGAAGTCAGGATTACCGCATAACAGGGTTAGAGGGCTTAGCCAGGGAGTGAAGGATGTTGTTTTGGTTGAGTTTCGGAAAGCTCTTAGTGTGGGACCAATTAAGGGGTGACACTTAATTTGAGAGGATACATGGCGTGGATGTAACCAAGGTGTATATCTCAAGCATTGGGGAGAGACTAGGTGTTCTAAAGTGACTGAGCTAGATGTGATGCCCAATAGTATCATTTTAGGTCAGGGAGGGCATTCCCCCTTTAATTTTTTTAAGGGTAAGTCACTCGAATTTGATTCTCTGAGGTTTATTTTTCCAGATAAAGGTGGAACATGCTTGCCGGAATGGTGAAAAGAATGAGGATGGGATGTGGATAGGAATAGTTTGTAGTAGATAAAGGAGGCGAGGAAGGATGGTCATTTTGATAAGGGAGGCTCTGCCGAACCAAGAAACAATGAGGACACTCCAACGCTTTATGTCTTCTCTCGTTTCTCTTTACCCTGGGGTGAAATTATCTTGAAAAAGGTTGGAGAGAGATTTTGGGATTTTAGTTCCAAAATGTGTGATAGAATCTTTGGCCCATGAGAAGGGGAAATTATTTTGGCATTGTTTATTGATCTCCTCTGGTAAGGTCATATGCTTAGGGCATAAGATTTTGAATGATTTATCTTTGAGTTAGAGAAACTCTGTAATGTTTTTAGATCTTTTAACAGGTTCGGTATAGAAATGTGTGGTTCGGATGAGAATAACAGGAGGTCGTCCGCAAATGCTGCAAGTTTATATGTTTGTTTTTTGATTGTGATACCTTTTATATCTGGGTTTAGTCTTTTGTTATTTAGGAGTGGCTCTGGCGTGAGGACAAATAGGAGTGAGGAGAGAGGACATCCCTGTCTAGTACCATTGTGTAGGTGGAAGGCGTCCGACAGGTGGCCATTAACGCATACTCGCGCAGTAGGTGCTGAATATAGAGCTCTTATGTATCAGAGCATTATGTCAGGTAAATCGATGGCATGAAGGATGGCGTCAATGTAATCCCAGGCCACTCTGTTGAACGCCTTCTCTGCATCTAGTGACAGAAAAAATCCTTGTTGTTTATTTTGATTAGGCCAGTGGAGAATGTTTAGAGCCTTGATGGTATTGTCTCTACCCTCTCTACCAGGTATAAAGCCCACCTGATCTAAAGAGACTAATTAGGGAAGTAGGGGTAGTAGCCAGTTAGCCAAAATTTTGGCATATATTTTTACATCTAGATTAATGAGTGAGCTGGGTCGGTAATTTGTTACTAGTGAGGTATTTTTTCCTTCTTTCGGAATTACCGCTATATGAGCTTCCAGCATTTGCAGGGAGGGGGGCATGTGTGGCAGAATCAAAGGATCTGAAGGCAGATAGAAAGTGGGGTTTCAATATGTCTTTGAAGATCTTATAATATTGTAGAGGTAGACCATCCGGGCCTGGGGCTTTACCTACTTTCATGTCAATGAGTGCTCTTTCAAATTTTTCATTTAGTTTGTGGGCAATTTCAGGGGAGATCCGTGGTGTACCAAAGTTTGAAAGAAATTCTTGGATCATGTGTTTTCTAGTGTCAGAATTGTGGGGACAGTTAGGGTTGGAAGGGATATTATAAAGTGTTTGGTAGTATTTTTCAAATTGATGTGCAATTGCCTCATTGGAGGAATGCGTAGTCCCTTGTTTGTCTCGTATGCGGTGTACTGTGGAATTACTTTTTTTATTTTGATCTGCTCTGGCGAGTAGTCTACCACTTTTGTTTCCTTGTTCATAATAAATTTTGTGCCTTAGAATAAATTGTCTTTTGGTTTTCATATTAAGTTCTTCAAGTAGGAGAAGTCTTGTTTGGGTCAGTTCCTGTAATGTTGAGGAAGCTAAGTTTTGTTTGTGCGCAGTTTCTAAGGCTTGTATGCGTGTCATGAGTGAAGAGATTTTAGTTTGGCATTCTCTTTTGATCTGGGAGGCAGTTTTTATGAATTCTCCCCGTATGACGCATTTATGTGCTTCCCATTGGTTAAGGTAAGATGTGTCTGCGGTGTCATTAAGAGAGAAATATTCTCGAATGCAGGTGGCAAATCTTTCTACCTCTCTGGAGTCTTTGAGAAGGGAGGAGTTAAGTGTCCATGTTTTTGTCCTGGTAATTGTTTCAGGGAAGACTAAGAGTGGTGATTGAGTGGTGATCAATGAGTGTCATGGGTTCTATAGTGGCTCTCTGTAGTAGGGTCAGGTTGGGAGATGAAAAAGAAGTCAATTTGTGAGTATTTTTGGTGAATTGGAGAAAAGTACGTGAAGTCTTTACCTTGCGGGTTCAGCGTTCTCCAGGTGTCATGCATCATGTGATTTTGTAGAATGAATTTGATCTGTTTTAATTCCCTATATGACATTGTGGAGGTACCTGAGGAGGTGTCCAGAAGTGGGTTCAGAGTAACATTGAAGTCTCCCCCGAGAATCAGAATCCCTGCTGAAAAAAGAGGATAAATTTGTCTGAAAAATGTTACTGTTTTGGTGTTGGGAGCATAAATGTTGGCGATAGTGATAGGCCTGGATCCTAATTTCCCTTTAAGGAATATATATCTGTTAGCTTGGTCATATACTGAGTCCATCACTTGGAATGGGATGTTTTTGGATACAAGGATGGATACACCCTTGGTTTTAGAATCCTTGTTAGTAGAATGGAAAGCAAGGTGGAATTCTTTATCTGTTATTTTAGGGATTTTGTCTGTCAGAAAGTGAGTTTTCTATATGCAAACATTTTTTCGGGTTGGTTGAGGCCTTTAGCATTAATAGAAACCATTTTCAGTGAAAGAGGAGTGGGACATTGATTTTGTGAGGTCATGGTGTAAGGTGGGCAGTTGCGTTGTTTAAATAACGGTTTAAGAAGTTTGTTGTGGATGTGGGCCTTAATCAAGATTGAGTTTTGTATTTTTTGTGTCTGTTTTATTTTATGGAGAGAGAGGGGTTTCGGAGAGTATGGGAGGAGAAGAGTGATAGATAGAGTTAGGGAAGAGTTAGATACAGGGGCTGTAAGGGAGATCAGAAAAGGAAAATTGGTTAAAATAAAGGGGAGGAAGAAGCATTCCAGCTAAACTTCCTAGAAGGTGGGGTTAATCCGGAAAGGTCAGAGAGGAAGAATCTTCCTCTCTGGGTGGGTTCGAGGTTTGACTAAGTGTGACAGGTGACAGAGTCCTACAAGTATGGAGCTGAGTTTCTAAAAGAGGTTAGTGCGGGCGTTAGTAAGTTTAATGTATATTTTATTTTATTTTGTGGGATGGAGTTTATAACCTGGGCTAGTTGAATGTGACTTGCTATAGATGTGGTGTCTTTTGGGTTTTTGTGTATAATTATCTTTAAGGCAGTATCAATAGAAGGTACTTGATAGTGTATTGAATCTGTGGGAAATATTGAGTAGGATAGGTGTGTGTTCGGTTTCAATAGTCTATCTATTGAGGTGTTATTTTATCTGACCTTCCGAACCCTATTGAATGTCGGGATGTATTTTCTGATAGTTGAAGAGTAGACCTGAAATATTTTAAGTGCTTGGATTAGAAGCATTTAAAAATGCATGGTTAATCTGCGAAGGGCAACAGGGGACATTTCATATCATATATAATATGTATGATTAATCTGCATAAGGGCATTAGGGAATATTTTATGTCATATAAAGTATGTATGGTTAATCTGCAGGGGACAACAGGAAACATTTTATGTTATCTTAACCACTTGCCGACTGCTGCACGCCGATGTACGTCCAAAGTTTGGCGGCGGATATCGTTGTTATGGCAGCAACTAGCTGCCATAACCCCGGTATCCCCGTTTTCATGCGGTGGTCGGCTTTCAGATAAAAGTGGTCTCTGCAGCGGATTCACAGCGAGATCACTTTTATCGGTGGCGGGAGAGGGGCCCCCTCCCGCGCCATCCTGTGCCCTCGTCGGTAGCAGCGGAGGTGATCGCGTCTGTGCCCTTGTTGTGCCTGGAGACAAGTGAGGGGAAGATGGCGCCCACTAGTCTCCAGAACAGGGTGGAAGCGACGTCAAAACGTCACTTCCGCCCATATGTCTTAAAGGCACATTCTTTTTAAATGTCATTTTTTTTAAATTACTTTTTTTTTTATTTCATTTTAGTGTAAATACGAGGTCTTTTTGACCCCAGATCTCATATTTAAGAGGTCCTGTCATGCTTTTTTCTATTACAAGGGATGTTTACATTCCTTGTAATAGGAATAAAAGTGACACAACTTTTTTTTTTAAACAGTGAAAAAATAAATAAAATCATGTAAAATAAATAAGAAAAATAATTTTTTTTTTTTAAAAAACAAACCCCCGTCCTGACGAGCTCGCGTGCAGAAGCGAACTCATACGTGAGTAGGGCCCGCATATGAAAACGGTGGTCAAACCACACATGTGAGGTATTGCTGCAATTGTTAGAGCAAAAGCAATAATTCTAGTCCTAGACCTCCTCTGTAATGCAAAACATGCAGCCTGTAGAATTTTTTAAACGTTGCCTATGGAGATTTTTGAGGGTAAAAGTTTGACGCCATTCCACGAGCTGGCGCAATTTTGAAGCGTGACTTGTTGGGTGTCAATTTACTCGGCATAACATTATCTTTCACAATATAAAAAAATTGGGCTAACTTTACTGTTGTCTTATTTTTTATTCAAAAAGTAAATTTTTTCCAAAAAAAAGCGCGCTTGTAAGACCGCTGCGCAAATACGGTGTGAAAAAAAGTATTGCAATGACCGCCATTTTATTCTCCAGGGTGTTAGAAAAAAAACAATATATATGTAATATAATGTTTGGGGGTTCTAAGTAATTTTTTAGCAAAAAAACCTGTTGTAAACATGTAAACACCTAAATTCCAAAACGAGGCTAATTAAAATATTGCAGCTGAGAACATCTTATAGTAAATGATCTATCTGACCTTAGACACCAGTGATTATATAGCGCCTTTGGCTCATTAAGTTGTAGATGTTGATTTTAATGTGGTAGGGTTGATCCCTTGGTATGGTATTGGTGTCATTTACACTCCTTTAATTCTCAATTGTCTGTGCTGTGTTTGAAACAATTCCCATGGCTTTCAAATTGTAATATTTTCCAATACTTTGTGGATGAAAATGTTTGTGGAATATAACTATGGACAATGACAAACTATTATCCTTAACTTTTAACTATGAACTTTTACCCCAACAGACCATAAGTCTAGATGCTATGGTTATAGTAAACTTAAAAGATAGTAATCATCAATAAACCACTGAAACATGTCAGAATATGAGAATCTTATCTTTTTCCCTGTCTTATTACGCTAAGATGGACTTGCATGCATTATAACATCAAGTAGTGTAAATTTTACTTATCAAGATAGCATCTGTTAGTGATTGAGTTGACCACTATATATTGAGTCTCTTAGCATAGCATCAGTATATTCATATATAATCCAGGCTGCATTGTCTGGATGGCGGTAATCAGACTACCTGGCTGTTTAAGTGTAGGAAAAGAAATTGCAAAGCAGTGACATCTAGAATGCTGAGCAAGATCATATATATCTCATAAGAAAGGGGATAAAAAAAGAAAGAAATAAAAAGAGTAAAAATGTATAAAAAATACATATACTTGCTCTGGGATATTTGAAGTGTCTTATAAAATGTTATTAGGGTTGCATCTTTTGTTATGTGTGCCAAGGTAGTTCACTTTGGTCCTCTTGAATAGTCGTTTCCTTTCTTAGGATTGCAACCAGGTTTAACGAGTGGAGAGAAAGTAATTAGTGGCAGCGAGCTGCTTAGTATGCTGTGGGGAAAAGAAAAGAGTTAGTAGAGGCAGGTGTGAGCAATGATTTCTGCTCGATCAGGGATGGGGCGAGGAAGTTCTATTCCTGATGCGGGGTTGACAGGAGTCAGTATCCATTGGGAATGGTATTTTGGCCATCATCAGAAGCCCACACGGTCTCTTCTCCTAGGTGGTGAGAAGCCTGGACTCCTGGGGTCTTCTCCTCTGCGATTTGGGGTGTGTGCTGCGGAGTTTGAGTGATTTCTGCTTCTGCATTCTCTTTGTCTCTGCGCTCTTGGGGTGGAGTTGTTGGAAACCTTGATCCAGGTTTCTGCAATGGAGAATGAACTGTTCCATTCCGTAACTTCAGGTAAGGTATGTTCAATGTATCGCAGAATGATTGAAGGTCATCAGGTGTTCACAGTTGAACTGTGTGTCCTCTCCACGTGGCTGACAAACAGAAGGGAAACTTCCATCTGTAAGGGATTCCTCTTGTGGTGCGAAGTTGATCCAGCAGGGGGCGTAGAGCTCTCCTATGTTGAAGAGTAATGGTAGAGAGGTCTCAAAAAAGTTTAATTTCTGACCCATTAAGGAGAACCCTGTTGCGTTCTCTTGCCTTTCTCAGTATGGCTTCTTTTAGTGGAAAGATGACAAGGCAGCATATTATGTCCCTTGGCGGGTCGGTTTCACAGCCCCTTGGTCTGAGTGTCCTGTGTATTCTTTCTATTTCTATGGGGGCGTCAGCAGGTCTTTCCAATAGTTCATTGAACATGCTGACTACAGTTTATTTTATAAGTTGTTGTTCCACAGACTCTGGAATCCTTCTTATTCTGAGTGGCAGCAGCCTTGGTTATCAAGGTCTTCCAGGTGTCTGTGGATTTCAAGAATATGTGAACGGTTCGAGTCTGACGATCGTTGCACTTGCCTGATGGCGTCCGCATGGCGAGACACAGTCTGTTCCACTGTCCCCATCCGTGCTGCTATCGATTGAATGTCCCTATTTAGGTCTGTGATCGCAGCAGAGAGTGTGGCTTTAATATCTGATGCCACTGCCTGCAGATCTGTGAGGGATAGGGGTTTTTTTTGCAGGGATAGCTGAGCTTACCCCATCCCATTGCGCTGGAGCCTATGAAGGGAGAGAGCGGGCCTGCTCCATCTCTGAGGTCGCGTGGCTGTCTTCTGCGGTCATCCTGAACATCGCTTGGATGTTTCCTGTGGACTGTGTTAGCGGGTCTTTCAGGCTGCGGGAGACCGGAGGTTTATGGTCATTCTTCCCCATAATTGCGGTGATGTGGAGGCTCGTATGGTCCCGGAAAGGTGGATTCGTAGCTCCATAGTGTAGAAGAGTCTCTCTCCGGCGAACATCATGGAACGGAGCCAAACCACACCCCCCATGATTTTTATCTATATTGCCAGGACTCGACAATACATTACAGCCGTGAGTAGTTTTAAAATACTTTTTTCCTTTAGAAATGTCATTTTGCTGTGGTACTGTTATAAACACGGAAAAAATGTGCTACTTTACATGTATACTAAAAACACCCCCCAGGCACGATATTTAAAGGAATATTTCATCCTTATTTTTTAACTTTAAGCGTTATTAAAATCACTGCTCCTGAAAAACTGCAGTTTTTAAAACTTTTTATCCCCTGGGGCAGGACCCGGGTCCCCAAACACTTTTTATGGCAATAACTTGCATATAAGCGTTTAAAATTAGCACTTTTGATTTTTCATGTTCGTGTCCCATAGACTTTAATGGTGTTCGCACTCATTTTTTGCCTGTTCGCAAGTTCTGGTGTGGCCCAAACAGGGGGTGTTTGGCTCATCCCTAATGGACACACAGAGCAGCTGCCCGGCTCAGGTGCCTCCATAGCAAGCTGGTTGCTGTGGGGGCATTCGGCAGGAGGGTGGGGCCAGGTGTGACGGCGAGGGACCCGAGAAGAGAAGGATCTGGGTTGCTCTGTGCAAAACCACTGCACAGAGCAGGTAAGTATGGCATGTTTGTTATTTTTTTAAAAATATTTAAAAACTTCAGCATACCTTTTTACAGATGCTCTATTCTGGACCCTCCAACAAAGAAAATCCTTAGTACTTTGTTTATGAGGGGGTTAGGCAGCTATGTTTGCCATAATTAACCCTCTCTGTACTGTGCATGTAGATCTTCATTATCAGTTGTACCTAGATTTGAACACAGTTTGTCCTAACAAAGGATTTACAGTGTAGAGGCTGGGATTCTTGCATTGAATGGTAATGAGGACAGACTTGGGACAGGTTCACTCTCCTTCTGAGAAACATCTAAAAGGTAAGAAATGTATAAAAAGAAAAAATAGGTATACTGTAAAAATAGGAACACATAACAAACATATAATGGAGGTTTCTCAAATTTGACTGCAAAAAAGGAACTACACTTTAAGGGAAATCTTCCATGAAGGAAATTTGTTCTGCTGTGTCTCTGGGGCAAAATGTGAAGGGAAGTCTCCCTAGTGTTACATTCCCTAATTTATTCAAAACTTTAAAAAGGTTTTGGTTTTACATGCACTTTAAAGGTGAACTCTACACAGGCAGCTAAATACATACTTTAAACACATATAGTTACTGCTTTACCCGACACAGCATTTGTAATTCTTAGCAGCTGCTTTTTTTATCCAGGTACCCCTGCCATACAGTGCAGCCTGATGTTAAGTTTTAATCATTTCCATTTATGAATAAAGATTACATTTTTTAAGTGTGTTTCAGGATTATATACTTTTACTAGCAATGTTTACCCACTCCTTTAACCACTTTTTGTTTTTGTACAAGTTAAAATGCGCATTTTAGGCTGGCAGAAAAGTTAGTGTTACTAAAACCACAACAGTAAAATCTATCTGTACATGCAGAATAGCATGCTTGTTATGCTCACTGTGGAACTTAAGGGGTTAATCCTTTGTATTGTGTAAAAGGGCTCTTTAATCTTGTATGGACAGATCCTCCACCTCCCGCAGGGTCTCTCGTGGCAAAGCCAGATAAGGCACAGTGAGGGTAGTACTGCTCCACATGCTCAGTTTTGTTTCTAATGCTGGAGAGAACATTTCCTTGTTGATCAGAGCTAGCCAGGTCACATGATATTGACATCACACATATGGGCGTGTCTACAGATCCTAAATGACAGCCCAGTCCCTCCCTCCTCCTCCATGCCCATTAACTAAAAAAGAACACAGTGGGTGGGATGTCACATCTTGATTGATGGGTGACCCGCCTCCCATAAGAGCATGAGGACACAGGCTATAGTGGGAATGTCCTCCTACCTGAACACTCAGCACTCGGGCAGACTCTGCAGTTTATCACATGACCATGGTATACAGATCAGTCAAAAAGGTATATAGCGGCAGTATTTTAATGTAAAAATAAGATTTATAAGCTGTGGGTACTGTGGGGGGGTGGGGTGGGGGGGGAAATGAACTATTTTCATATTACTGGGTTTAGTAACACTTTAAAACCCACAAACAGCATATATTTCTGAAAGCTCAGACCCTGGATAATAAAATGGTTATAGTTCCAATTTTTATTTTACATGATATTAGCGAGGAGCTTTTACAGGCAGTTTAGCGCTAACCATGAATGATGCCTATAGAATTAGTGATTATTCCCATACAGTGTGGTAAACAGCATTTGTTTGCACTGGAATAATGCCAGTCACCACTAGGACACATGGAAAACAATTGTATTTTGATATGGGCCTTGTTCACACTGCAATGTAGCTTGGAGCTGCAGTGTAGTAAACTGCGATAAAATGCAAATATGCTGCACAGGAAGACACTGCATTCTCTGTACAGCAGCACAAAGCACTATACTGCTGTGCAATGACATGAAAGATGTTTAAAACATGCATCATACCACCCCCTACAACTGGCTCACTGCAGCTGAAATGGAAAACTTCCTGCACACTAAACCACCGTGGTTTACTGTGTGGGCAGTATGAACTGGCCCCTCATTGCTCGCACTCTGTTTACAGCGATATGTGTAGTGCAACCATGGCACTTTTATAGTTGTTCATACAATTAAATTGCCTTTTAAAGTGATCGTAAAGGCTCGTTTTTTGTTTTTTTTTAAATAACAAACATGTTATACTTACCTCCTCTGTGCAGTTGGTTTTGCACAGAGTAGCCCCGATCCTCCTCTTCTCAGGTCCCTCTTTGCTGCTCCTGGCCCCTCCCTCCTATCAAGTGTCCCCACAGTAAGCAGCATGTCTGCATTTTATTACAGATCAATGCAGTACAGCTCTGGGCTGTGTTGCAGTATGAATAGGGCACATAGAAAATAATTGTTTTCTATGTGTCCTAGCAATGACTGGTGTTATTCCAGTGAAAAAAAATGCCAGTCACCGCACTAGTGTGAAAATTTTTTCTTTGATGTTTGTTTATTTACTACTAAGTTTACTACTATAGACTCAGCACAGACATTGAGTTTGTAGGTCTTGATTTAGCTGCTGCTAACTTTTTAAGTTAACAATCTCTTTCAAACAATCAACTTTCAGATTATAGTGATTAAAGTACCTTACTTCTGTGATTATCAGACCTCTTAAATAATACCTAGTCTGCCTGGAATATTATACTTTTTTCCACGTAAACTATTTTTGTGTAACTGTTAGATCAACGGGTAATAGCAGTGTGTCAATCATTGGCAGTCAATCACCTAGATCCTGCACTTGATCAGAGTTAGATAATAAGGTTATTAAAGGCAAATAGACTGTGCATTTTTCAAGTGCAGTTGCACTCATTCTCCAAAAGCTTAGTAAATGTGGTAAAACTCTGCTGATTTTCATCAACTAATCACAAGCAAAAATACTGGTTTGGTTTTTTTTAGTTACTTTTTTACTTTTCTTGTACCTGATTGGGTATTCTATACAAAGTGAAGCTTGACCACATTCAAGTCCGGGGGGAAAAAGTGCAACTGCACTTGCAAAGTGCACAGTCTATTTGCCTTCAGTAAATCAACCCCAAGGCTCACAGACTGAATGAGGTTGATTTACTAAAGGCAAATAGACGGTGCACTTTGCAAAGGGCAGTTGCTCCAGAGCTTAGTAAATGAGGTAAAGCTTCACTTTGCAAAGAATACCCAATCATGTGCAAGGAAAATAAGAAAAACAGCATTTGTGCAGAGCTCCTCCTCATTTACTAAGCTCTGGAGCATCTGCTCTTGCAGAGTGCGACTGCATTTTGCAAAGTGCACAGTCTATTTGCTTTTAGTAAATCAAGCCCAATAGGTGCATGGTAAGGACTTAACGCTAAACCCCAGGCATATATACAAAATATCAAGTAAGATAGATCGAAATCACAATTGGATGACATTTCATTCGTTAAAGCAATGTGTATCATAAATAACTGCCTTTTATATTTAAATCCTGCTTTAACTTTTTATCCTTTTTTGCGTCTTATTTTGCTGATGCTCAGTCTTTTTCAGACACTATTTGTATGTGCTTGCTTAAATATTCACTGCACATCATTGCTCTGGACCAGCTTTCTGATAGTGACAATGGTGTACCATGTCTGTGCAATGTGTGTGGTTAGGCTACTTGGTAATGTGTGACAAAATAACAAAACAAGAGCACACCTTTATCGCAGCTTCACTAGATATCCTTTGTAATAATGTTTGCATACTTAAAATACATACACAGTCTGCATACGCTAACCACTTCACTACTTTCATATTTTTAAGCATGGTGGCATGGTGGACATGCATTTTGAAGTGCTGTTTATCCCCTTAGCGCCGACCGTACACACATATGCGGCCTCGGCTTGAAGGGGTTATACCGGCATACAGGCATCACCCCGGTACCATTTTTTAGAGCGGGCTGTTGGCTCTTTAGTGATAACAACCGATGTGGCTAAAAGCCACTTGGCTGTTATCCTAAAGAAGTGGGAGGGGAGGGGAGCTGCCTTCCACCGCTCTTCCCGGGCCTCCCGTCCCACCAGGAGACCTGATCCACAATCTGGCACTTCCGCCAGCTAGGCTGAGACTGGAACAAAGCCGGAAATGGCTTTGATCTAGTCTCCTATGTAAAAACACATTCCTTGTGACAGCAGAATTTTTTTTAAGGAACAATGTAAAAAAAAAAAAAAAATAATAAAAAAAATGTTTAAATCGCCCCCGTCCCCGTGTGCAAAGAAAACGCATGCGTAAGGCGTGCCCACGTATGGAAACGGTGTTCAAATCACAAATGTGAGGTATTGCCGCAATAGTCAGAGTGAGAGCAATAATTCTAGCAAAAGACCTCCTCTGTAACTCTAACCTGGTAACCGTAAATTTTTTTTAAAGCGTCGCCTATGGAGATTTTTAGGTACCATAGTTTGTCGCCATTCCACAAGTGTGTAAAATTTCAAAGCATGACATGTTGGGTATCTATTATTTACTCATCCCCTTTTACATTATATAAAAATTGGGCTAACTTTACTGTTAAGTTTTCTTTTAATTCATGAAAGTGTACTTTTTCCCAAAAAACTGCGCTGCACAAATACCGTGTGACATACAATAATTCAACAATCGCCATTTTATTTTCTAGTGTCTCTGCTAAAAATATATATATAATGTTTGGGGGTTCTAAGTAATTTTCTAGCAAAAAATATGGATTTTAACTTGTAAGCAACAAATCTCAGAAATAGGCGTAGGCATGAAAGGGGTAAAAACAGCACTAAAGAAAAAACACATGGGAGGCCAATAAACCCATAAATGACTGTAGTCTGAACTGCCATCAGTCAGCACAAATCACAGACATAATCTACGGAGCTGAACCAGGTGGCTCTGTACCTTGTGATTGTTGTGATGAGCAACCACAGTGATAACAAATGTAAACAGACTAGTATTTACATTAGAAAGCTCTCTCCTTCTGTCATAATAGAAGAAAAGGAGAAAGTAGTGTTTTTGAATGAACATTTCATTAAAAAAGGGATCAGCAGCAGTAGATTTCTGGTGAGATGGTTTGAACTGATTTGAAATGTTTTTTGTATAACAGTTTCACCCCTCTTCTCTCCCATAAATCTCATCCGCATGCTGTCTTTATATTATGCATATTAACGCTTTACCTCCCTTATCCTGCAAATCAACCCCCTTATCCCCATACTTCTATTGTATGTGACTTGTACAAAAACCCCTGCACCTCCTTCTCCCTCTGTGTACGACTTATACAACAATGATGAAATGTATCTTGTGCAACATTAACAAGTCCTGCTTCAATACCAGCATGTTTCTTAACACACAAAAATATGTCCTAAAGTTAGATTACCTTGAGGTGTCTACTTTTCAAAAAGAGGTTATTTTGGGGTTTTAAAGCTGTCTTGGTGGTTTTATTTTTTATGATTTAAAACAGAAAGTAAGGAGAAACTTTTTTTTTTAATGCTTGCGCTTTTTTTTTTCCTTAATAGAGTAAAAAAAAATAAATAAAAGACCCGGTGGTTATTAAATGCAACCACAAGAAACTCTGTTTAAAAAAAAAATATTTGAAATAATTTGGGTACAGTATTGCATGGTCGAGTAATTGTTAGTCAAACTATTACAGCAAGCACTGAAAGCTGAAAAATTACCTAGTAATGAAGGGGGATATATAGGCTCATACTGAAGTGCTTAAAAATTCCTGAAATTACATTAACATGTTAAAGCTTACATGAAAATTTGTTGGTTGGGTTTAGATCCATTTTGATTCTGTTATGTATTCAGTAAAAAACAGCTCCCATTCTAAATACCTGATCCTGTGCGGATATTAGCCTCCTGTGCATTTTTGAACAGTGGTACTCATACTAGGAGCCAATCCAGTACTAGAAGCCAGTCAGACTGTATATACATGTACAGTTTTTTTTTGTTTGCACATGACAGAATTGCTTTACATTCATGTAAATTGTAATACTTCAAAGCATACATATTTGTAGTAACTTCATATCTAACAATGCAACCTTTTGTATACTGCTCTTACTTTCACCCCTGCAATACCATCAGTCTATTGAGGGTAACAGTTATCCCTCCTCCAGCACACCCACCACTGCCACCAACCCAAATAGAGCTAGTTTTTTTGCTATTGGGATCTTATTGTTAAATATTGAAATATATTGCTAATTGTACAGTAATAAGTATATGGCTATAACAAGTATATCTAACAATTAAATTGTTTACCTGGTCTAGCACTGTATACATACATTGAGCACAACAAATTTCCTGAAAATCAAATCTATTTTTAATTTAAATCCACGCACCATCGGGCATCTAGAAGTTCCTGGTGACCTAAAATTTGGATATTGCTAGGGTGTGGATGGTTGAAACCGTCCATCACAGTAACAGGCCAATACAAATGCCTAGGCAGTGAGAGGGGGCAGAGCAGTGCTACTATGCTTTAGGAATCTGCATATTTGGGAACCCAGGCATTACAGGCACCTGAGTACTTAAACTGCACCAAGAATGCATGTATCCCAATATATTTTTTGCACCTTAGGTTTGCTTTACCGGTATTGTGATTTAAAAGTTTCTTGGTACAATGACATTTCAGAGATGTGACAAATGATCCAGCCATATCTCTGAGTATCTCTGTGCTGCCTCTGCAAACACAGCAACCAATCCGATGTCGGTGTCACAGACATACTGGTTTGGGATCCTTCCCCATTCACCATTAGCATACAGCAACAGTACTGAAGAAGGGGGAGTCTCTGTTCCCCAAAATGCAGTGGCTCGATCACTTGTTGTTACTTTAAAAAAAAAAACAATTACATATTCACCTTTCAGTTCACAGTTCATTGGATATCGGATGCTCCTTTTTACCTACCCTTA
Organism: Aquarana catesbeiana; assembly: GCF_042186555.1. Classification (NCBI taxonomy): domain Eukaryota; kingdom Metazoa; phylum Chordata; class Amphibia; order Anura; family Ranidae; genus Aquarana; species Aquarana catesbeiana. The sequence goes on from NC_133324.1 coordinate 640,615,593, forward strand.
CAAGTACATGCGGAAACAACCTCAAGGCCATACCCAGAGGTATAGCCCAAGCCCCAAAAAGTGCTTACCACCACTCTTCTGTTAAGTTGGGCAGAAACCATCGGGAGAGAACTCTTCCAACCTGCCCCCACCATTACCCACTCACAGACCCACAACTGAGTGAGTCAGTCGAGTGTGATCTCCAACCCTATAGAGCTACAGTGTATGATTGGAAAATTGGGCTTTGTTTAGGTTGGAACAATATGCCTATGAGAAAATTAGGTTAACATATTCAAATATAATAAAAAGTCTGTATACAGATTTGATAGAGAATACAAAGAAAATGTCAACTAAACCCAGTAGTGACATAGTGGTTGATGAGATAATCCACTGAGCACAGCGGGTAACCAGGAAATCAACACTCCCAGACATTTGTTTCTAAAGAGACTTCAATGGACAATTTATCAGCAGTACAACAGAATTTAGCAGTGAAGGGGTAAGTATTTACCATCTTTTTTGTAAAGACATCTTTAATGGGAAGTTCACATTTTGAAAAAGAGATGCTTTGACACGGAAGTTTTACTGAAACAAATTTTATTTGTGCTTTAGGTAGCCATCTGCCATGTACAAAATATGACATAATAATTATCAGTATTTATTTTTGTTGCTGTTATCTATGATATTGGTATTACATATAAAAATGTAAGGGGACATGGCTGAAAAGTACTGCAACATTTTTGAATATCTTTAGAGTTCTGTTAATTTTTCTTATATTTTCATTTTGTTTTACAGAGAGCCGACATGGGTATTTCTGCCTTGACTATCACACCTGACAGAGAGAATGTAGTAGACTTCACAACACGTTATATGGATTACTCTGTGGGAGTACTGCTAAAAAAAGCAGAGAAAACAGTGGATATGTTTGCCTGCTTAGCACCATTTGACTTATCTCTGTGGGCCTGCATTGCTGGAACTGTGTTGTTAGTGGGGCTTCTTGTCTACCTATTGAACTGGCTTAATCCTCCACGCTTGCCGATGGGCTCTATGACTTCTACAACACTTTACAACTCCATGTGGTTTGTGTATGGATCATTTGTCCAGCAAGGTAAGAGCTATTTTAATGCTTACTTTTACTGATCAGTGAAATGTAACTTATATTCAAGAAAACAAAAAAAGGTAGATGCCAAGTAAGATGTATATCCTCTGGCCATCTGGTTCTGTAAATGCAAGAGATCAGTACAATAAAGAGAACATTATGCAGTAAATACACTTTCTTATCTTTTCTTTTGTTAGTTCATGTAAAGGGCCAGGTGCAAAGTGCAGTAACACATATGAACCAATCAGCAATTCTATTTCATTGTTTTGATTTTTCTTTGATTAATTTTTATGTAAATAAGGTATATGGACTTCCAGTGATCAAAGCATGACACGGACATGTCCCCACAGGTACACCGTATATCCTCCTGGATACAGACAGGAAGAAAAAAAACTTGCAATATTTCCATGTATATTTGTATTTCTTTAGCTTATTTGTCATCATGATTCACAAGTTCAATACAGTAGTTTAAAGCTACAAGTAGTCCATCTAAGGTCCTGGAATCACAGTATCCCTGCCAAGAACTTCAAATTACATAGCCATAGTATTCGCTGTTTCTATTAGTTCATCATAAGTGATCAGGTGCAATGAAAATAAAACTATGTCAAAAGATAAACCATCCTACTAAATATCAAACCATTATCAATTCACAAAAATGGTAATAGCCCATAATTTGTATAAAGTGCTAAGTGCAATAATTAAAAAGTGCTTGTATGCTGTGCTATAATTGCAATTAAACATATGTTCCAGAGTTAATATGGTTAAAAATGTGCTCCAACAAATACAATTAATTATTCCCTTCCCGCCGAGCGTACGCAGATGTGCGTACTCGGCATTCTGGGGTTATACCGGGATAATGCCCGCAGCTGCAGGCATTATCCCATTACTGTTTTTTAGAGCCAGCAATTGGCTATCCAGCTATAACAACCAATGCGGCTAAAAGCCGCTCAGCTGTTATACCGGAGGAGCGGGAGGGGACGTCCCCCCTCCCGTCGCCTCCCGCCGTTCTAACCGGGCCTCCCTTTCCATCGGGAGGCCTGATGACCAATCGGCCGCCTCCGGCGGCTGGGTACGGACTGGAATGAAGCCGTGATTGGCTTTGTTCCAGCCTCCTAATAGTAAACACGGAAGCGACGCCATGACGTCACTTCCCATTTACTCGGCTGCCAATGGCGCCGGTTTAAAAAAAATACACAGTATTCAGAATCGCCATTTTCGGTGATCTGAATACTTTGAAGTGCAAAGGAGGGATCGGGGGTCTTTTAGACCCCCGATCCCTCCATAAAGAGTACCTGTCACCACCTATTACTGTCACAAGGGGTGTTTACATTCCTTGTGATAGCAATAAAAGTGATCATTTTTTTCTTTTTAAACACAATTAATAAATATAAAAATAAATAAGATTTTTTTTTTTTAAAGCGCCCCGTCCCCGCAAGCTCGCGCAGCAAAGAAAACACATACGGAAGTTGCACCTGAATATGTAAATGACTGTTCAAATCACACATGTGAGGTATCACCACTATTGTCAGAGCAAGAGCAATAATTCTAGCACTAGAGCTCCTCGGTAACTCTAACCTGGTAACCGTAAAAAAAATTGAAAGCGTCGCCTATGGAGATTTTTAGGTACCGTCGTTTGTCGCCATTCCACGAGTGCGTGCAATTATAAAGCATGACATGTTTGGTATCTATTTACTCGATGTAACATCATCTTTCACATTATACAAAAAAATTGGGCTAACTTTACCGTTTGGTTTTTAAAATTCATGAAATTGTCCCTTTTCCCACAAAGTTGCGTTTAAAACACCGCTGCAAAAATACCATGTGACATAAAATATTGCAACAATCACCATTTTATTCTCTAGATTCTCTGCTAAAAAAAATATATAATGTTTGGGGGCTCTAAGTAATTTTCTAGCAAAAAATATGGATTTCGTGAAAGGGTACATGTGTTCCAAAGTTCATATAAAAATGTGCTCCAATAGGTCATATAATTTCTTTGCATGGAGTTAATATGTGGTTACAGGATCCCCACATGTGAGAAACAAGTGAAAAGTGTCCTTGTGCAAAAATAAAACCAAAAGTGCTTTTGCATCACCACCATGCTCCAACAAAAGGTTGGCCGCTTACCAGACAAAATGATCCCACTAAGGAATCATATGCGCATAAACAGGATCACATCTAGGGATTGGTTGTCAGCCGGCCCCAGAAGATTAAGATACATCCAAGCTCACATCTCTCACAGCATGTTATATTGAAAACAATGGAGAGGGCTCATAGTGCATTAATGTATAAAACTTAATTTATTGAAAACAAAAATGCACTTACAACTTATGGGGCGTACACACGCTAGGGCAGCTATTGGCTACTGGCTATCAACTTCCTTATTTTAGTTCGGTGTACGTCATCATGTACGAATCCGTCGGACTTTTGTGTGATCATATATAGGCAAGTCCGTTCGTTAGAGAGTCTGCCGCAAGTCCGCCAAAAGTCAGTCGAAAGTTTGTCGGACGCGCTGTCGGACTTTTGTAGCCGAAAAGTCCGACCGTGTGTACGCCCCATTAGTTGCTTTTATGAGGCAGATAAACATGAGTAGTACACAGCCGCCTGCAGAACTGTCACGCTACTGCCTCTGACGCAACGTCTTTCCTCTCAGAAGGCATCAACTGGGAATGGAGGACTTCAATTCGCTGCTCTGCTACAGACACAGGAGAATTTTTCTAGCAACATTGCTCTGGGTACAACTGATACTGTGTTTATTTTAGAGCCCTGATGAAGAGGGGATACTAAGCCCCAGAAATGCATTGGATTCCTGGTGTTTTTTTCCTCTGCTGTCATTTCTGAAATCAATAAAATATCCCTTTGAACTCTAGAAACTTTTGCTTGGCACCCTCCTTGGTTAAATTGATTATTGGCTTCCCAAATCAGATGACCTCTGTCTCCTGAGAGGGCCCCCTATTTTGTGGAGAGTTGCCAAACATAGGCCATCTGGCTTTATAAGGCCAGCACCTCATGTTAATCTCTCCTAAGGGCTTTAATTTCCCAGCCATATAGAGCTGTAGTGCACTAATTCACCCAAAACCTATTATCAGTATTCAAGTGAACGGTGAACACAGAGAACACTGAAATGCAGCAGAGGTAATCCTAGACAAACACCCACTGTAGGCTTTGTTTTGTTTTGTTTTTCATATAGAAATCCTGATATGTTAAAATATTAGTATCAAGAAGCTTCTCATACTCACCAGTCAGATTAAACCTTTTCTTGGAAAAGTGAATTTGTTAGTAATAAAGCAAGCCAAAATAGAAGAAGCTACACAGTGCTGACTTTAGAAAAGAATGTAAGAGAGTTAAAGCATTTTATTTCTGTGAAATACGTGAGCAAATGTCACAAAACAATAAACAACCTGACAAAGGTTCCACATTTTCTCTCTAAAAAATGGTTGCTATTGTAACCCAATGCACAGTAATTGCATCACTGGGACAAGAAATAATAACAAATCTTGAGGTTCCAAGATTTCCTTATGCTAACCAAAACAAAGTTGGTCTTTAAGGAAAACTGAAGCAACACTGTGGCACAGTGGTACAGTGTTTTCCTAATAGTATTAGCAGTTCACAAATAGTCATCAGAATTCAAAACAGCTTGAATTTTATCTAAACCAAAACATTAGACATTGGGATAAGGGAGGCAAGATTCTAGCTGTGTCCTTCCTAGGAAGATCTACCCAATTATTTGTCTTGATGACCAATATCATTAGAAAAGAAAATCAAGGAAAATCCAAAATGTTGACTTGCCACTAGAAATGGAATAAAGGTTAAAGGAGAAGTATGGCCACATTTCTGTAGGTCACAGGAGTGCATTTAGTTCTGCACTCCTGGGACCCATATTCAGCCAACAATGGGCCATCACAGGGCCATCACCGCAGGGATCCCAACAATAATGCTGTGATCCACCTAGATGCTCAACCGGCAGCAGGCTCAGCCTCTCAGCACACCACTGAGAGCCTGAGCGAGCTGCTCTTGCCCCCTCCAGAGTCCAGCGCCCCAATGAGCGCTGGACAGTCACCACTCAGAGCAAACCCGAGAACTGAGCAATTAGTGGTCTTTGATTGCTCAGTTCTCGGTGTAGAGGGGGCAGGGGACAGATCCATGCTGCATCCACCTAGGCGAGTATGAATGCTTTTTTTCTGCCGCACTTATCTTTACATTTTCCAATGGAGTATTTGTTAGCTGACAACGGCCTGAGAAGGTATTCCTGTTGTGGCTAAAGTACAGGAAGTTAACGGAAATCTCCATAATAGAGCATAGTTTATTTTTACCAGTTACACATTAGTTTGTAAAATAACACATTACCGTGTGGTTTAAATTGATTTTTTAATTGCTGAAAGTTTGTGCCTAGAATTTGTTTATGTGGAAACCCAATAGTAATATAATTCTCCCTATTTCATTTTCTTCTACCTCCTTGTTGCTGATATAAGCATAGATAGTGGCTAGGCTGTAATCTAAAAATGACAGTTTAGTCTGCAAGAGAACACAACAATTGAAAATGAAATAGGACAACTTCTTGGAGGACTGTACTTTACAAACTGGAGATGTAATCATAAAGTCCCATTAGGCTACCAAATATCAGTGCAGTATTGAAATTTTTTCATTAGTATTGTCATCTAATATTTCACATTCAGTTTAAATGTAACACAAACTTTATTTGTTAAATCTCTACTGTTTACTGACCCACGAGCACACGGGAATAGCAAAATAATTGAAAGTGACATACACGCAGTATAATTGCATTTTTTTTCTCATGAGTTAAATCATTTTCTTTCCCATGCCTGAGACTTCTGAGGCTTATGTGATAGCAAATACCATAGTCTGTTGATTGCTAATAACTTTTCTAACTGAAACAGTTCAGTATCCTTTATAAAAATCTAAATCTAGCCCAAAACAATAAATGCAGTCAGATGCGGGTGCAGGATATGAAAGCCACCTGTAATACCGAAGAGACCCTGTCACCATTTTTTAAAATAAAAATCTTTTCAAAATGTTATATGGGCATTTAACCTATTTTATCTTTGTTATTTACTTGTAAAACTCTCCCTTTTGTAGACATCCAAAAGCCTAGAAATTTCTGCTGGGCGCTGCCATCTTGGATGTGATGTCAACAGCCCCTGCAGAGCTATCACTTAAGTGACACTCTATATGATGTTCAAGAGAGGGAATTGACTCTCCTGGATTAGTCAAATTTTCTAGGAAGTTCAAAGACACATTACAAGTGAATAAAAAACATTTATATAAAGGAATATACTGCAAGTAAGCATTTAAATTCAGTGACGGCTGGTGTTTTTTTGTTGGGGGGCGGCAAACAACCAACCCCCCGGCGGCACCACATCCTCCGCCGGCTCTCTGTCTGCTTGTCCACCAGCACTTACCCCATCTAGGCGGCAGGGATCGGACATCAAGGAGTGGCGTGGGGATCTGGGTATCGGACATCAAGGAGTGGCAGGGGATCCGGGCATCGGGCAGCTGCGGGGATCAGACATCAAGGAGCGGCGCAAGGGATCATGATGTGATGGGCATACATGCATCGGGCAGTGGCTCCTGTGTCTGACTCTTCTCCTCCCTTCTGCCATTGTGCCCTCTTCCCCTCCTCCTAGGCATCCAATAGGATCACCTGTCCTTTCAGCCAATCGGGTGATGGGTATCAGACCCGTTTCCTAGAGGAGGAGGATCAATGTTGCAACAGCAAATATTAATTCGCTCTTGCAACACACCTAGGTGAGCTCCGGATGCAATGCTCTGTGCCCCAAGCCAATCCTATTAGAGTCTCTGACTCTAATCAGTGCTTCAAAAAACACACACCCATCTCCAGAGTCTACCACATGTAATCACAAATGTCTCCATTCACAAGTGTGAATAGGGCCCAAGTAAATCTCTCAATTATTGGGAAAGGTTGAGATCTGCCTAATGAAGTTGAAAATCTTGCCTTACTCTACTCTACAATTTGGCTTCCAAAACTGCATATCCCTCAGGCCAGTTTATAACTACTGGAGGAAAGGTGAACACAGGTGGTGTAATTTCATAGCTTTCAGTACAAATAGCCAGCACAGTCCTGAATATATACAAGGCTTTGGTAAATCTATTGCACAGAAATGTTACAATTAGATAGTAAAGTATATTGACAGCTTTTTACCTTAGAAACATAGAACTCTGTTCTTTGTTCTATGACAGGCCTTGCTACTCAAGAATTCTCTAGTTTAGCATCACATCATCTTCTTGACATATTTTTTATATATTTAAAGTAGTTATTTTAAGTAGTTAAAGTAGTTAAAATTTAAACCTAAACTCTATTTCTCAGTATGTTTGGTATACATGTTTATTAAGCAAATTGTTTGTTGTAAATCTGTTGCAGTTTCTTACCTGGAGATTCTACTATAACAGCACTTCCTGTTCCACACTGACAACCCCAAGCTACTGACTAGTAGTTGGCGGCGGTAATGTCACCTGCCATATGAGCTCCTAATAGACTTTATAGGCAGCCCAATGGCCAACGTAGGTACACACACAGCAGGCTGACAAAGCTGCTGCTTTCTGTGAAGCAGTGGCTTGGAGTTGTCAGTCTGCTGCAGGAAGTGCTCCTGTTGGCAGGATCACCAGCTAAAAAATTTTGCAACAGATTCAAACAGATTCCAGATTTTCAAACCTGGGAACAGAATTGTCAGTGGCTAAAACTTCATGTTATTTTTACTTTCTAGTCTAATTTAAAATGTATTTTTTAAAATATTTCATTAAAAGTTTACAAAAAATTTTTTGACATAACTGGAACATGTGCAACAATATGTTTGGTTTACACTTTAAATTGGACCTAGCTAAATCTTGACTTTGAATCTATTGGTCTGTAAGATAACTGAGCAGCAGTAGGTTCCTCTGTTTACAGCAGACACTGTCTAAAAACAGTTATTATTGGACTTTGATTGAGCTGACCTATAAGAAGTATAGAAACTGTAAAGTGTTTTTTTTAAAATAAGGGCAGGCCCATGCAGCAATTGAACTAAGGTTAAGTATGGCCTTATTATAAAAGATATGAAAGTACAGTAATCCTTAGATTTAAATCAAGAGAAGGATGACCTTATAAAAGGTTCGGAAGGTGATTTAACTAAAAACTAAATTGAGAAAGCTATTTAAAATAACTGTTAAAATTGATAGTTATTACTATTAGGTTGTGATATAATTAACCTTTATGACTCAATGTCTATAGTGTGCTACTTTCCAAATAAACCTCTCACACATCTGGGCAACTCTAAACAAGTATACGATAAATACTTCAGAGCCTATGTTTAGCCTAAATCTACAGATAAACGCAGATTACATTTTAAGGGAAATCCACAGATATAGGCATATTCAACTTGTAAGCATATCTTTAGTTTTAGCACATGGAAAAAAAAAAAAAAAATATATATATATATATATATATATATATATATATATATATATATATATATCTCCACCACTCTTAAAGATTATGTTGCTCCAACATTTCATATTGCTGATATGTGTCTGTTGTATAAAAAGTATCCTGTTCTCTTTGTACTGCTTCCTTTGTGTGAAATACCTGGTGCAGGGCCATCTTTTCGCATGGGCACACTGGGCAGTTGCCCGGGGGCCTCACTTGCCTGGGGGGCCCCACCGGCCCAGTGACCCCAGCCAAGCATTTTACTGTGTGCCCCCCATGTTAAGTACTGTCTGACCAGTGGCGTAGCGTGGGAGTGCGAAGGGGGCCGTGGCACCGGGCGCAACATTTGGGGGGCGAAAGCCTGTGTATGTGTCACCCTCGTCTCCTAATCTCCATTTCCTGTGACCCCGCGCTCCGGCTGCCATGTTAAGTCTCAGGCCGGCCCCTGGCGACCTTTGATTGGGAAAAAGGGGTCATGTGCGGCGGGTGGGGCTGGCCTGTTCTCAATCGCGGGTGAGGAGACAGAGCAGATGAAAGAAGATAAGGTAAGAGACTCCCTCGTAAGTTTTGTTGCTGTCCTGGGGGGAGTAGATATGGTCTGGGGAGAGGGAGCAGCCAGAAAGTCAGTGGATAGTGTAGTGTGTAGTATAGTGTATTGTGTAGTGTATTGTGTGTAGTGGTCAGTGTAGTGGTCAGTGTGTAGTGGTCAGTGTAGTGGGCAGCGTGTAGTGGTCAGTGTGTAGTGTAGTGGTCAGTGTAGTGGTAAGTGTGTAGTGTAGTGGTCAGTGTATAGTGGTCAGTGTGTAGTGTAGTGGTCAGTGAGTAGTGTAGTGGTCAGTATGTAATGGTCAGTGTGTAGTGGTCAGTGTGTACTGTAGTGGTCAGTGTGTAGTGTAGTGGTCAGCAGGATCCACATGCCATGGTCGGCTCCCAGCAGGACCCACAGGTCAGTGGCCAGCAGGACCCATAGGCTATTGTCCACTCCCAGCAGGACCCACAGGTCAGTGGCCAGCAGGATCCATAGGCTATTGTCTGCTCCCAGCAGGACCCATAGGTCAGTGGCCAGCAGGACCCACAGGTCAGTGGCCAGAAGGACCCACAGGTCCACAGCCAGCCCCCAGCAGGACCCACAGGTCAGTGGCCAGCAGGACCCACAGGTCCACAGCTTGTGGGTCCTGCTGGGAGCTGGCCACTGACCTGTGGGTCCTGCTGGCCACTGACCTGTGGGTCCTGCTGGCCACTAGCCTAGGGTGACTAGAAGTCCCCAGCACCGCTGGATTACGAATATCTCCCGCTTACACGGCACAGCCACTGTATGCAGTCTATCATAGGAGCCCATCCAGAAGGCGGTACTTCGTATGACAGTATCCACCGGGTAAGTGGGAGATCCCTGCTTTGTGTAATCCAGCGGCGCTCGCCCCCCCTTCTCATGCGTGATTGTGTAGACGGGGCCCCAGTGCACTGTATTGCCTGGGGGCCTATAATGCTCTTAAGATGGCACTGACCTAGTGTTCCTGCCAGTCCCCTGCTATTCTATTTCAAACTGACCACAGTAGGCATGAGGGCACATCATCCCAGCATGGTAAATTTTCTGCCTTTGCTGGGGGTCAGAGGCATAACTAGAACCTTCAGGGCCCTGGTGCAAGAAACCCTGAAGGGCCCCCCTGGTCCCCAACCTTGACCCCTCTCCCTGATCCCAGGGCCCTTTACTCCCATCGTGGGGCCCTTTATTATGGTCCCACAGTGGGCCACCTTCCTCCCATCTTGAATTCTATGAGGATTCTATTGCTTTTTGTATCTTTTTATTATTATTATTATTATTATTATACAGGATTTATATAGCGCCAACAGTTTGCGCAGCACTTTACAACATGGGGCAGACAGTACACTTACAATACAAATCAATACAGGAGGGATCAGAGGGCCCTGCTCGTTAGAGCTTACAATCTAGAAGGGAGAATGTGAATTTTAATTTGACTTATGGTCTGTATAAACCTGTCAAACTAATAAAAGAAAACTGCTGATTGCTAGCTACTGGTTGTACACTGCACCTTGTCTTGCTCAAACAAGCCACAAATAAATAGTATTCAATGTGTTATTTTACAGTAAAAAATGTATTTTTACTTGTTTATGGATTAGGGAATGTATCTGGAAATGATACATTGCAACAATAATATACAGTTATTTGGATGATATAACAGGAAGCACGATAGTATACTGCTTTTAAAATCTCACATACTGAATAAAACATTACGTTTGATATTTATTGGCTCTAAAATACTTTTTAAGCCACCTGAAATGTTTTTTCTAAACTCTAATTACATGCTAAACACGTTCTTCAGCCAAAATCATTTTCGTCAGATTATTATTAAAACTATTTTGACTTAAAAGACATTTGTTTAATGAAAATTAATTTCATGTTAAAATACTGATAGAATAGGATGTGCAGAGGAAGTGATGCAGAAAATTGAAATGTGAGCATGCAAAATTGAGATTTAATATTTTATTGTCACTCATGTTTTCAGGCATGTACATTATTCTTCTAAGATACATATGCAAAATGTTTATTCGGCCAAAGTCAAACTAGATTATCCCTTGACAGACTGCTCTGTTTGATATTTTTAAAGAGATCCTGTAGTCAAACCATTAATTTCAACAAAAATATTTCCAAAAGATTATACAGTATGTGCATTTTATGTATTTTGTGCAGGGTATTTAGTTAGTAAAAGTCTCCCTTGTTAGCAAATGTCTGATAGTGTGATGTGTACTGCCATTTTGGATGTGATGTCAGCAGCTCCAGCAGACTCAGAACATGCTTTTCAAGGCATAAATGCTCTGTTATATCATAATTTTATAGGTTTAAATCATACTGAGGTTTGCAATAGCTCAGCGTTAGAAGTTATTTTATCTCCAATGAAAAAAAACGTAAACATAAAAATACCCCCCTGTACAAAAATTACCATGAAGGCAAAACCAATGTCTTGTAAATAACAGCCACCCTGCAAAACCTATGATTAGGAATAAACTGTATAGTGTGCATATGTACAAGAATGATAGGTCAGTGCAAATCCTAAATCAAATAGGAATAATGAACAATCAACATATTTTCTACCCAACACTATTTATAAAACAGCTTTTAAAACAGAACTTCACTGAAAAAATAAAGTCCTGCTGATTTGCCCTATCATTTACAGTTCCCTGTGTTATGCACACATGTACACACATACACACGAGCGGACTTTACGACGGACTAGGTCCGACAGTCTTTCCAACGGACTTTGCAGCGTAGGTCCGCTGGACTTGCAAACGAACGGACTTGCCTACACACGATCACACCAAAGTCCGACGGATTCGTACATGATGACATACGACTGGACTAAAATAAGGAAGTTGATAACCAGTAGCCAATAGCTGCCCTAGCGTCAGTTTTAGTCCGTCGGACTAGCATACAGACGATTAGATTTTTTGACCGGACTCAAGTCCGTCGGAAAGATTTGGAACATGTTTTATTTCTAGGTCCGTTGGACTTTTGGGGAGAAAAAGTCAGCTGGAGCCCACACACGATCGAATTGTCCGATGGAGTCCGGTCCGCCGGACCAAGTCTGTTGGAAAGTCCGCTCGTGTGTACGTGGCATTACAGGTTTTTTTGTGAGGAGGAGGAGCAACTACCATTTTTATTTAACAAAATGATTTATTGACTTCATATGGCAGGTTTTACAAGGATAGAGTGCAAGCACCAATTTTTATCAGTACACACTCTCACCCCCTCAAAATCCTTGCCTGGGCTAGGATGGTATCCCTTGTTCTGCCCCCTGCCCTTCTGCAGCCTTCTGGGACTTGTCACATCTCCCAGGAGGCTGCAGGACCATTCACAATATGCTGCGTGAGCTCATGCATACACAGTTTCTGTGCAGCTGCCACAGCTGCCTTCCAGAAATCAGCAACCTGCAATGGTAAAAAGAACCAGCTGTGGAAAGACAGTGCAGGACCGCAGACACTGATAAGTCAGCAGTTATTTTATATGTAGCTGCTGATTTTATATGTATTTACATATTATTTATATGCATTTACATATTATTAATAAATAATAAAATAGCAATGCAGAAGTGGCAGAATATAATATCCTTTTACAGCAGAATGTTATGCTAAAAGTATAGACCTTACGGGGTACGGTCTGTATTACAGTGTATTTTGCATGTATGAAACTCTAATGGCGACTTTGAATTTCAACAGAATGTGAGCTTGTGAGATATGATATAACATTTGTAAGTGCTTGCTTTTCTTAATTTCCAATTTACTGTATATAATTGCAGGTTTTGACATTCTAGGTTAAAGTGATTGTTAACCGCAGACATGAATATGAACAAAGCATATCCCTCTATAGTGTGTACTTGTTTCAATTAAGAGCACTAACTGTCATTTCTGTCTGCTGCCTCATTCCTCTGCTATCAGCATGAATCATTTCTGACAAATTTTTCTGATACCAAGAGAAAAAAGGTGACGAGGGGCTCCAGCACACAGCCTGTGATTGACAGCCTCAGCTCTGTTCCTGTGTGTTGTGTGAAGGGTGTTTGTCCCTTCCCTCCAATGAGCTCTCAGAGTTTTACTCACTAAGCTCGGCAGTTTGTAATTTCAGCTCTTCATCTCCTTTGTTTCTGACATCTCAGACAAGCTGTATTCATTCTGGACTTTGAATGGCTTTAAAGAAGAGAGGGTTGCAGATAAACAGGTACAACTTATGTAAGAGGATTTATTTAATCTCTGTGTATCACCTGAGGCCAGTCAGTTCACTGGGTATTTGAAATGTTAGCAGTATCTTCACAGGGTGGTACTGTGGATGCCAATATTGATAGCAAAGTGCCACATCCTACAAATGTATATACAATTTGGATAAAGCGATGGACTTTATAGGCACCAAGAGACAACAGTTTCTACAACGTAGGTGGGTGCGCTGGGAGGATGATGACAAGCTATTTGGAGACTACAACCATAGTTATTTAAGGCCCTATGGATTTATACTGGAGACACTAATCTATTGAAGACCTTGGCTATGTGATTTTGAAGAGACTCTCCTTCTATGACTGGATATTCTATATTCTAATATTGTTGCATATACAGTATCTCACAAAAGTGAGTACACCCCTGACATTTTTGTAAATATTCTATTCTATCTTTTTATGTGACAACACTGAAGAAATGACACTTTGCTACAATGTAAAGTAGTGAGTGTACAGCTTGTATAAAAGTGTAAATTTGCTGTCCCTTCAAAATAACTCAACACACAGCCATTAATGTCTAAACCGCTGGCAACAAAAATGTCCAAATTGGGCCCAATTAGCCATCCCCCCGTCATGTGACTCATTAGTGTTACAAGGTCTCAAGTGTGAATGGGGAACAGGTGTGTTAAATTTGGTGTTATTGCTCTCACTCTTTCATACTGGTCACTGAAAGTTCAACATGGCACCTCATGGCAAATAACTTTCTGAGGATCTGAAAAAAAGAATTGTTACTCTACATAAAAATGGCCTAGGCTATAAGAAGATTGCCAAGACCCTGAAACTGAGCTGCAACACGGTGGCCAAGACCAGTTGAGTGCACATGCTCAGCATCATATCCAGAGGTTGTCTTTATGAAATAGACTTATGAGTGCTGCCAGCATTGCTGCAGAGGTTGAAGGGGTGGGGGGTCAGACTGTCAGTGCTCAGACCATATGCCGCACACTGCATCAAATTGGTCTGCATGGCTGTCATCCCAGAAGTAAGCCTCTTCTAAAGATGATGCACAAGAAAGCTTGCAAACAGTTGGCTGAAGACAAGCTGACTAAGGGCATGGATTACTGAAACAATGTCCTGTAGTCTGATGAGACCAAGATAAATTTATTTGGTTCAGATGGTGTCAAGCGTGTGTGGCGGCAACCAGGTGAGGAGTACGAAGACAAGTGTGTCTTGCCTACAGTCAAGCATGGTGATGGGAGTGGAAGTTGTTTGAGGGAACCATGAATGCCAACATGTACTGTGACATACTGAAGCAGAGCATGATCCCCTCCATTCAGAGACTGGGCCCCAGGGTAGTATTCCCTCATGATAACGCCCCCAATCACGCCTCCAAGACGACCACTGCCTTGCTAAAGAAGCTGAGGGTAAAGGTGATGGACTGGCCAAGCATGTCTCCAGACCTAAACCCAATTGAGCATCTGTGGAGCATCCTCAAACGAAAGGTGGAGGAGTTCAAGGTCTTTAACATCCACCAGCTTCATGATGTCATCATGGAGGTGTGGAAGAGTACTCCAGTGGCAACCTGTGAAGCTCTGGTGAACTCCATGCCCAAGAGGATTAAGGCAGTGCTGGAAAATAACAGTGGCGACACAAAATATAGACACTTTGGGCCCACTTTGGACATTTTCACTTAGGGGTGTACTCACTTTTGTTGCCAGCAGTTTAGACATTAATGGCTGTGTGTTGAGTTATTTTGAGGGGAAAACAAGTTTACACTGTTATACAAGCTGTACACTCACTACTTTACATTGTAGCAAAGTGTCATTTCTTCAGTGTTGTCACATGAAAAGATAGAATAAAATATTTACAAAAATGTGAGGGGTGTACTCACTTTTGTGAGATACTGTATGTATTCTTTTACTGTCTGAGGGGCCTCTACTCTATATTAAAGCTGTGCTAATATCCCGCCACTTACAATGTCCAATCCCCTTACTTACCCCATACTTACCTTTGACACTGATGGATGGTGGTTTTCGTATTTAGTCTCCTGATGGCTTTTAATCCATTATTGTAGTTCCTCAACTTGCTACTATAAAATAATACCTGCTTAAGCTCCTAGTAAAGTGCAATATTGCGAAACATGTAAAGCTGTATGAACTTACACCATGACCACCTGGTTACCAGTAGACGCATTACTGGTACTTTATTGTCTTGGAATTGGCTAGGGCCTCTTGATGTTGTAGTTGGTGACATTAGTGCCTTTTGGTTAGCAGGTTCACTGAGAGATTTTATATACCTGTTTATGTTTTAGGAAAATTTATAACAATGCAATTAGTTTAGGTTGTGCTGGTCCATGTCATAATGTGAGTGAAAAAAGCCACACTATCAGCCTTTTTTAGTAAAGGCATGAAAATCTTAGTTGGACAGCTCCATGGTTTTTTTTATAGGCTCAGCCACTTCAGAAACATATCTCTTGAGAGAATACAGACATACTAGGCAATATCTGACAGTTAATCATTTACAGATAACCCAATTCACTTGTTAGCCAATCTTCACCCACTAGCTAAAACAGATCCCTCCTCAGTGTACCTGCATAGTGACAGTTTACAAAGTGATAGAGGTCTCATGAGACCACTTCAATGCTTTTCAAGGCTGTAAGTTGGAATAAAGTATCTTAGAAATACCAATTTAAATCCCATGAGTCTTCTTTCTTTACAATTCCTTTGTAATATGAGTTTGCAATGAAAAACAAGTAATTACCCTTATCGGAGTGTAGGAAAGTTCCAGTATCCCTTGAGTAAAATAATACTACATATTAATGAAATTCAGTTCAGCTGGCAGCAACAATAATTACATGGGGGGAGGTTGTTGTTCATCAATAAAACACACCTCAACAGCAAATAAGGAAAAAGAACCCTGGTGTGTATTTATTCATGTTGTAAAACATAAGTATTAGTATTAAAATAATAAGTTGGGGAAATAGAATTATTTTATTACTAAAAATAATTTCCATTTGTCCCCAACTTGTATAACCCCTTCCCGCCGAGCGTACGCAGATGTGCAGCCTCGGCTTTCAGGCGTTATACTGGGATGATGCCCGCAGCTGCAGGCATCATCCCAGTACTGTTTTTTAGAGCAGGCGATTGGCTTTTCAGGGATAATAAGCAATGTGGTTAAAAGCCACTCGATTGTTATCCCGGAGGAGCGGAGGGGACGACCCCCCCTCCCGCCGCCTCCCGCCGCCTCCCGCTGCTCTGACCGGGCCTCCTGTCCCACCGGGAGACCCGATCCTAGATCCACCACCTCCAGTGGCTACAGACAGACTGGCATGAAGCCGAAAATGGCTTTGTTCCAGTCTCCTGAATGTAAACACGGAAGCGATGTCACTTCCGGTTTACTCGGTTGCCAATGCCCCCGGATTTAAAAAAATATACAGTATTCAGAATCGCTGTTTCCGGCGATCTGAATACTTTGAAGTACAAAGGAGGGATTGGAGGTCTTTTAGACCCCTGATCCCTCCATAAAGAGAAACCTGTCACCACCTATTACTGTCACAAGGGATGTTTACATTCCTTGTGACAGCAATAAAAGTGATCACATTTTTTGTTTAAACACAATTTAATAATATAAACATAAATAAAATATATAAGAAAAAAAAAATTAAGTGCCCCCGTCTCCGCGAGCTCGCGCAGCAAAGAAAATGCATACGGAAGTCATGCCCGCATATGTAAACAGTGTTCAAATCACACATGTGAGGTATCTCCGTGATTGTCAGAGCGAGAGCAATAATTCTAACACTAGACCTCCTCTGTAACTCTAACCTGGTAACTGTAAAAAAAATTTAAAGCGTCGCTTATGGAGATTTTTAAGTACCATAGTTTGTCGCCATTCCACGAGTGCGTGCATTTATAAAGCATGACATGTTTGGTATCTATTTACTTGGCATAACATCATCTTTCACATTATACAAAAAAAATAGGCTAACTTTACTGTTTCATTTTTTTTAAATTCATGAAAGTGTCCCTTTTCCCAAAAAGTTGTGTTTAAAACACCGCTGAGCAAATTCCGTGTGACATAAAATATTGCAACAATCGCCATTTTATTCTCTTCTAAAAATATATATATATAATGTTTGGGGATTCTAAGTAATTTTCTAGCAAAAAATACAGATTTTAACTTGTAAACACCAAATGTCAGAAATAGGCTTAGTCATGAAAGGGATAATTACATTGGTGTCCTAGTGAATGATGTAGGGACACAACTGAATAGGTGGAATCCTAGAACTGAAACAGTTCTTGGTGTTCTTACTGATACTTTAGATCTATTTACATCTATTGATGTCCTTTTTTTCCCACAAATAAAGATTTCATTTGGTGGTATTTGATCATCTCTGTGGTTTTTATTTTTTGCGCTATAAACAAAAAAAGTGCGACAATTTTGAAAAAAAACACAATATTTTGTACTTTTTGCTATAATAAATATCCCCATTTTTTTTTAAAAAAAGCTATTTTTTTCTCAGTTTAGGACGATATGTATTCTTCTACATATTTTTGTTAATAAAAATCACAATAAGCGTATATTGATTGGTTTGCACAAAAGTTATAGCGTCTACAAAATAGGGGAAAGATTTATAGCATTTTTATTATTATTTTTTTTTACTAGTAATGGCGGCGATCTGCGATTTTTATTGGGACTGCAACATTATGGTAGACACATTGGACACGTTTGACACATTTTTGGGACTATTGACATGTTTGCAGAGATCAGTGCTAGAAAAATGCACTGATTACTGTAAAAATGTCACTGGCAGGGAAGGGGTTAACACTAGGGGGTGATCAAGGGGTTAACTGTGTTCCCTGTGTGTGTTTCTGACTGTGAGGAGAGGGGACTGACCTAGAGGAAATGACAGATCATGATTCCTAGCTGTTAGAAACTCACGATCTGTCTCTCCTCACAGAACAGAACAGGGATTTGTGCGTTTGCACACACACATCCCTGTTCTGCTCCTCGTGCCCATGATCGCTCGTGGCTGGCGGTCATCGCGACTGCCAGCCACTAGCATCGGCCCTCCCGCAGTACAGCGGGCGTGCGCGCACCTGCTATCCCACTTAAAGGAGCCAAGGTATAGCTACGACGGTTCGCGGGATCGTGCCGACCTGCCACAGTATAATGACGGCGGCTGGTCAGCAAGTGGTTAAAGTGTATGTAAAGTCAGACTTTTTTTGGATTGAGTAGGAAATGGTTAAGACCTTTTTTTTAAAATGTTTTTAATATTTTTTGCTTTCTCTGAACTCCCTTAACTTGTTGTCACAGAGACACAGTTAGAAGTAAGAGATCTCTTCTAAAGGAGGAGATAATCACTCTTAGATAATCATCATTAAAATAGGTTTCCCCTTTGCAAAATTTCCCCTTACTATCTTTTATTGTTACAACTAAACTTTGTATCTTACATCACTTTCTGTATTAAATACATAGTTATCATAACAAATAAAATGTGGGAATGGATAGAAAACAACAAAACATAGGGTTCTAATCTTATCACATTCTATTCAAAATAAGAATTTGTTGGAAATTGTCTTTCCACTGTTATTAATATATGTATGTTGTTTTTGCAGAACATTACTTAAAGTGGTTGTACCTGCACATAAAAAAAACCCTGCAAGACAAAGGCATAATGAGCTAGTATGCAGGGCATACTAGCTCATTATGAAATACTTACCTCAGAACAAAGACCCATATTGGAGCCCAGTCCGTGATGATGGAGCTGACATCTTGTCCTTCCGCGTGTCTTCCGGGTTCGCGGCACCGGTGCTGTGAGTGGCCAGAGCTGCGATGATGTCACTTCCGTGCATGCCCTTCACTCCTGTTCATGGACCTTCAGCCGGCCATTCAGAGCACATGCGCCGCTGACGTCAGCGGCTGCATGCAAAGGAAATATCTGCTAAACCGTACAGGTTTAGGACATATTAATTTCACCTATAGGTAAGCCTTATTATAGGCTTACCTGTAACAAAACCTTCAGCAGCACTGAATGCCCATTTGGAAAGCATGCTGGATGCAGGGCAGCCCGGCAGCTCAATTGCATACTGGCCAAGTTCTACCCAGTGGTCTATTTTCATGACCCAGTAAGCCAGTGGATTGACACCTGGAAAGCTCTACATCTCTGCTTTCGCCCCTAGATAATCTTCCACCATGTGATGCAGACGCTGCCGATGGGATGTGGAAGCTGAAAGCCCTGGGTGGTGATGACTAAAAAAATTGTGAAATACATGACTTAGGGGGCCGCCTTCTTCACTGCACTCTCTTTACCAACAGAAGCCTCAAAACTACATTTTACACAAAACTGTAACCTACCAGAGTCGTGAAAAGTGTTAGATAAACTCCTCTTTAAGGTGTCCTCAAGAGATTTCATCTTCTGCACTCTCTGTGGGGACAGGATGAGTTCTGAGATTTTCCCCTTGTAACGGTGGTCAAGGAGGGTTGCCAACCAATAGTGATCCTTCTCCTTTACGCCACGTATTCTTGGGTCCTTTCGCAGGCTTTGAAGCATGAGGGAGCCCATGCACCGCAAATGTATGGAGACATGAGAAGCAGAATCCTCTGGGTCACTGAGGATTGTAGTATCTGGAACTGCCTCCTCCCAGTCACGTATTACTCCCAAGGGTTCTGGGGATGGAAAACCATCTCTTACTGTTTGACGTATGTCCTCCTCTGCTTCAGTGCCTCCAAAACTGCCAGAATCCTCCTCCTCTTGTGTGTTCTGTGATGTAAGAACAATGGTGTATGCATAAAGTGGGCCTTGAGAGGAAAGGAAGTCCTCCTCTTCCTCCCGCTGCTCTGTGTTAAGTGCCCTGTCCATAATGCCATGCAGAGTCTGCTCCAGCAGGAACACAACTGGGATTGTGTCACTGATGCATACATTGTCATGGCTCACCATCCTTGTGGCCTCCTCAAATGGTGACAGTACAGTGCATGTATTCTTTATGAGCAGCCATTGGCGTGGTGTGGGGAAAAAAAGCTAAGCTGGCCTGTCGTTGTGCCATACTCACACAGGTACTCGTTGACAGCCCTCTGCTGCATGTGCAGCCGATGCAGCTATGCCAAAGTCAAGTTCCACCTGGTGGGCATGTCACAAATCAAGCGGTTTACAGGCAGGTGGAATTCCTGCTGAATTTCAGCCAAATGAGCACTGGCTGTGTATGACTGCCTAAAACGGTTAGTCATTATCACACACCACCATTCCTGGCTCCAGCCAGCTGGTGTGGCGCGAACCACCTCTGGGCCTGTCCCTGCAGAGCTGCAAGAATTTCTGCTCCGGTGTGGTTCCTGTCCCCTAGACACACCAGCTGAAGCACTGCATGGCACCTTTTAGCCTGGCTTATTAAATAGCCCCTTGAACGCTTAGGGGGTACTTGTGGTTCATAGGACAATTCAGCAGAGGAGGGCATGGAGGAGGAGGGGTAGAGCTGACAAATCTTCCTTCATCACTACTAGCTGTATGAAGATGTGGGAGCACAACAAGCTGCAGCACTGAGCCCTGGCCTGCATCCTTCCAAGTTGCAAGCAGAGTTACCTAGTGTGCTGTGAAAGAAAAATATCGTCCCTGACCATTCTTGTTGGACCACGTGTCAGCAGTAATATAGACTTTGCGGCTGACTGCCTTGCCCAACGATGCCACAACATTGCCTTTCATGTGATGGTACAGAGCTGGAATGGCCTTACATGAAAAGAAATAGTGACTGGGAACCTGTCATTGTGGTACAGCACATTCTGCAAATACACGGAAGAGGGCAGAATCCACCAGAATGAAAGGCTTGAAGTTGTAGCACCAGCAGCTTTGACAAGCTTGCATTTAGACACTGGGTATGTGGGTGACAGTGACTGTATTTTTTTTTTTTTTGCTCAGCAGATGGGGCAGAGAAATTTGCCAGCTATAGTCTACAGCTGGTGTTGTGCTACTGGCAGAGTTGCTGCAAGGACATGAGACACCCTGCGCTATACCATCATCCCTGTCAGTGGAGGATGCTGAAAGTTCATGAGGTATAGCAGCTCCTTTTGTGTGGCTTTGAGGTGCTCTTGCCAATGGGCTGAGTGGTGCCTTGTCGAGCATGTGGTACCCAAACGGCTGGTGTTTTTGTCACGCTTGATGTGCTTGAGACAATGTTTGCAAATTGCCACAGTGCAATCGGCTGCATGTGTGCTAAAAAAAGCACATGTGCTAAAAAAGGCCCAGACAGCTGAGCTGTGGGAAGTGGGCCAGGAGATAACAGCTCCACAATGTGATGGAACAGAGTGGCTGCTCTCTATTCTTCCATGATGGCTGCCTCACTGGGGTTGTGCCTCACCCTCACTTTCCTCCTCTGCTCTATCTGGCACCCAAGTCACGTCAGTGACATCATCATCATTTCCTCCATCCTCATTACCACTGGAGACAACTTGAAAATACGCTGCAGCTGGGGGAACATGACTGCCAATTTGTGTACCAGTGTTCTCCTCTCTCTGTAGGCTTACGTATGTTCCTGTCTTTCTCAGCCTCCAAACCAACATATGAATCAAGTAATGGCTGTGCATCATCAAGGAATAAGTGGCTGACGCTGTGTTCAAATACTGTAGCTGAGCTGACTCTTCCATGCCTGATGCTGGGGCTATGGCAGGAATAGCTTTTGACAAGGAGGCAGGTTTAGCCACTCTGGCAGCTGCAGTGGACTGTGCACTAGTCTCTGCTTGGGTGACGGAGGTTGAGGAGGATGAGGATGGTTTAGTAAGCCAGTCCACCACCTCATCTGCATGCTGTGGCTGGATAGCACAGGCAACATCACTAAACAGAGTAAATGATTCCCTGCCTGAGGACTGACCACATCCACCTTTGCCTGTACACCAAAGCTGCTGGCCCCCTCACAGTGCCATGGGAACATCTGCCTCTCCTTGTTGTCCTCCCAGACATGATGGGGGGTGCTTATTAACAAAATATAATAAAGATATGGACATGTGTATGTGGATCACTTTAATCAATGGAGAGTGGTGTTTGGTGCACTTTAACTTGAGTATTGAGTACACAGACACACTCCACTGATACACTATAATATACTGCAGTAAAACTGCACTGGCACACTCCAATATACTGTGTCAAAAGTGCAGTGATGCACAGAAATATACTGAGTTAAACATGCACTAACACACTGAAATATACAGCGTTAAACTTGCAGTAACACACTGAAATATACTACATTAAATGTGCACTAACGCACAGAAATATACTGCATTAAACGGCACGTAATACACAAAAATATATGGCGTTAAACTTGCAGTAATGCACTGAAATATACAATGTTAAACTTGCAGTAACACGCTGAAATATACTGCGTTAAACATGCACTAAAGCACAGAAATATACTGCGTTAAATGGCACATAACGCATTGAAATTTATGGCGTTAAACTTGCAGTAGAGGACTGAAATATGCTGTGTTAAACGGTCACTCCACTGACACTGACTGAACTATAACTAGATTCACACTAATGTAAATGGTGGTCACTACACTCACACTAACTGAACTATCACTAGATTCACACTAAACTGATATTCTACACTGACAATAGAATCAGAATAGCAAACTATCACACACTAACTGTCTAGAAGCACTGAACAGAGCCCTGTTCTATCTCTCTCCATGCCAATATCACATTAAAAATGTCCGCTATTGAAATAATACTTTTATAGTGTGGGGCGGTACTAAGAGAAATGAGTCATCATGATAGCGTCCAACTATGGCTCTGACAGTGCTCTGTGCCCTGATTGTGCAAAGTTTTCATTGCTTCAGCCAATCAGGGATTCCAATGCACTGTGCAGAGTGCAGTGCATTGTGGTCATTCGGCGGGCCAAACAAAAGGTCGAAGGGGTGAACAGCCAATGTTCGGCCCAAACTCATGCTTGGGCCAAACTGTTTGCCCATCCCTATTTGCAAGATAATTCAAAAACAGAGATTCTCCCTTACACAATAGAGTGCTTTGAAATTAGCACAGGTTCACTTCACTGTACCACATATCACTTAGCAAATCAGATCCAGATTGGAAAATATATATACATTTTAAATATATTATTAATTATTGTTAATCTGGTTTTATTATATCTAGATGAAAAACACATATAACACAGTATTTCCCTTTTAAACTGTTAGTTTGATAGTTAGCTAACAAATCATTTTAGTGTTACATTCCTCAGGAGCGAAATACTCCCATTAATGGAGAAGTTTATGTTCCTGGGACTAGTTTACTTTGCTCAAATTATTTGAATAGCTATTTGTAGTAATGAGATTCCCTACTGAATTTTCGCAGTGTGAAACTTTTATAAGCTAACTATAGTGTTGTCTATCTAAATGAAGGCGTTTGGCAGCGATTTGAAGAATATTCCAGTTTTAGGCAAGTCTGTATTTACGATACCAGCGTAAATGCCAGCAGGTAGCATAGTGAATGTGGAATGTTTATTTTATAACCACTTTTCAAATCACTTATTATTAGAAGAAAATAACTGTACAGCCCAATACCCAGCAGGGTGGCCACTATGGACTTCAGCTTAGTTTTCTCGGGATTAAATGCCTCTGCCTTTTTTTTAGCTACTGGAAAGAAATATTCATTCTTACAGTAAAGAAATGTAATTTTTCATCTTGGTAGCAGTAGGCTCGAAGCAAAATTGAAAATTAAGCTTTAAAATTCATGCTGGAGATATAGTCCGCTAAAGGGATTCTTTTTTCATTCAGCCAAAGGGATAGAATGTAAGGCCATTCCACAAATAAAAATTACCTTGCCGCCAGTAATCTGGTTTCTAGTAATACAATATTTCATTCCAGTTCAAACAGGCGTTTCTCATTCTGAACCTGATGTTTTTTGTTCAATCTGGAGAACTGAAGAAGCATCAACGAAATCCCTGACACCAATCTCTCCTCTCATGACCTTTCTTAGATTTCCCCAGCATTTTTCAAGGCTCTTCCATTTAGAGTGATCCCATAAGTCAGTGGCGCTCCCTTACAGTCAGGCTGCTCCCTCTTGCCCTCCTTCAAACCCTTTGGTTGTTGCCCTCCACTAGGGATGAGCTTTGTGTTCGAGTCGAAACCCATGTCAGACTCGAACATCGTCTGTTCAATCGTTCACCGAATTCGTGTGGCACGTCACAGCCCATAATTTACTGCGGCATCGCAGTGCATTGCTGGCTAATGATTGGCCAAGCATGCACTATGACCCGCATGCTTGGCCAATCACAGTGCCGTCTGTAGAGAGAGCTGTAATTGGCCAAAGCCAGGGTGGCTTTGGCCAATTATGGCTCAGGGGGTTTAGTACATGCCCCACACAATATAAGGCCACCTGCACGGCGGCCCTGTGTAGTGTGTTCCATCTTTGAGAGACAGTGTCATTTGATTTACGTTAGATAGATTAGGCAGGACAGTCAGTCAGTTAGCTGCACTTACAGTGTATTTTGTGTTTGTATATATATATATATATATATATATATATATATATATATATATGCATCCCAGGTGTTGTGTGTGTATATATATACATATATACTGTATTCAGTTTAGCTAGATCCGTTCCTGTTATTATCTTCCTACTGACAGGCAGGCTTGTGTTGTTACAGTATTTACAGCTACCTGAAGAAAATTGCTGGTGTTCTTCTGATCCTATTAGTACCACAGTCAGGCAGCTAGACTATTTACAGTTAGTGTAGTGCGTCCTCCACACAGTGTTTAGCTAAAGCTACAAGTTAGTTTAGTGTGACCTCTGCACAGTGTTCAGCTAAAGCTACAAGTTAGTGTAGTGCGTCCTCCTCACAGTGCTCAGCTAAAGCTACAAGTTAGTTTAGCGGGACCTGTGCACAGTGTTCAGCTAAAGCTACAAGTTAGTGTAGTGCACAGTGTTCAGCTAAAGCTACAAGTTAGTGTAGGGCGTCCTCCTCACGGTGTTCAGCTAAAGCTACAAGTTAGTGTAGTGCGTCCTCCTCACAGTGTTCAGCTAAAGCTACAAGTTAGTGTAGTGCAACCTCTGCACAGTGTTCAGCTAAAGCTACAAGTTAGTGTAGTGCGTCCTCCTCACAGTGTTCAGCTAAAGCTACAAGTTAGTGTACTGCACAGTGTCCAGCTAAAGCTGCAAGTTAGTGTAGTGCGTCCTCCTCACAGTGTTCAGCTAAAGCTACAAGTTAGTGTAGTGCGACCTCTGCACAGTGTTCAGCTAAAGGTACAAGTTAGTGTAGTGTGTCCTCTGAACAGTGTTCAGCTAAACCTACAAGTTAGTGTAGTGCGTCCTCCTCACAGTGTTCAGCTAAAGCTACAAGTTAGTGTAGTGTGTCCTCCTCACAGTGTTCAGCTAAAGCTACAAGTTAGTGTAATGCGACCTCTGCACAGTGTTCAGCCAAAGCTACAAGTTAGTGTAGTGCACAGTGTTCAGCTAAAGCTACAAGTTAGTGTAGTGCATCCTCCTCACAGTGTTCAGCTAAAGCTACAAGTTAGTGTAGTGCGACCTCTGCACAGTGTTCAGCTAAAGATACAAGTTAGTGTAGTGCATCCTCCTCACAGTGTTCAGCTAAAGCTACAAGTTAGTGTAGTTTGTCCTCCTCACAGTGTTCAGCTAAAGCTACAAGTTAGTGTACTGCACAGTGTTCAGCTAAAGCTACAAGTTAGTCTAGTGTGTCCTCCTCACAGTGTTCAGCTAAAGCTACAAGTTAGTGTAATGCGACCTCTGCACAGTGTTCAGCCAAAGCTACAAGTTAGTGTAGTGCACAGTGTTCAGCTAAAGCTACAAGTTAGTGTAGTGCGTCCTCTGAACAGTGTTCAGCTAAATCTACAAGTTAGTGTAGTGCACAGTGTTCAGCTAAAGCTACAAGTTAGCGTAGTGCGTCCTCCTCACAGTGTTCAGCTAAAGCTACAAGTTAGTGTAGTGCGACCTCTGCACAGTGTTCATCTAAAGCTACACGTTAGTGTAGTGCGACCTCTGCACAGTGTTCAGCTAAAGCTACAAGTTAGTGTAGTGCACAGTGTTCAGCTAAAGCTACAAGCTAGTGTAGTGCGTCCTTCTCGCAGTGTTCAGCTAAAGCTACAAGTTAGTGTAGTGCACAGTGTTCAGCTAAAGCTACAAGTTAGTGTAGTGTGTCCTCCTCACAGTGTTCAGCTAAAGCTACAAGTTAGTTTAGTGTGACCTCTGCACAGTGTTCAGCTAAAGCTACAAGTTAGTGTAGTGCGTCCTCCTCACAGTGCTCAGCTAAAGCTACAAGTTAGTTTAGCGGGACCTGTGCACAGTGTTCAGCTAAAGCTACAAGTTAGTGTAGTGCACAGTGTTCAGCTAAAGCTACAAGTTAGTGTAGGGCGTCCTCCTCACAGTGTTCAGCTAAAGCTACAAGTTAGTGTAGTGCGTCCTCCTCACAGTGTTCAGCTAAAGCTACAAGTTAGTGTAGTGCAACCTCTGCACAGTGTTCAGCTAAAGCTACAAGTTAGTGTAGTGCGTCCTCCTCACAGTGTTCAGCTAAAGCTACAAGTTAGTGTACTGCACAGTGTCCAGCTAAAGCTACAAGTTAGTGTAGTGCGTCCTCCTCACAGTGTTCAGCTAAAGCTACAAGTTAGTGTAGTGCGACCTCTGCACAGTGTTCAGCTAAAGCTACAAGTTAGTGTAGTGTGTCCTCTGAACAGTGTTCAGCTAAAGCTACAAGTTAGTGTAGTGCGTCCTCCTCACAGTGTTCAGCTAAAGCTACAAGTTAGTGTAGTGTGTCCTCCTCACAGTGTTCAGCTAAAGCTACAAGTTATTGTAATGCGACCTCTGCACAGTGTTCAGCCAAAGCTACAAGTTAGTGTAGCGCACAGTGTTCAGCTAAAGCTACAAGTTAGTGTAGTGCGTCCTCCTCACAGTGTTCAGCTAAAGCTACAAGTTAGTGTAGTGCGACCTCTGCACAGTGTTCAGCTAAAGATACAAGTTAGTGTAGTGCGTCCTCCTCACAGTGTTCAGCTAAAGCTACAAGTTAGTGTAGTGTGTCCTCCTCACAGTGTTCAGCTAAAGCTACAAGTTAGTGTAGTGCGACCTCTGTACAGTGTTCAGCTAAAGCTACAAGTTAGTGCAGTGCGTCCTCTGAACAGTGTTCAGCTAAAGCTACAAGTTAGTGTAGTGCGACATCTGCACAGTGTTCAGCTAAAGCTACAAGTTATTGTAGTGCGTCCTCTGAACAGTATTCAGCTAAAGCTACAAGTTAGTGTAGTGCACAGTGTTCAGCTAAAGTTACAAGTTAGTGTAGTGTGTCCTCTGAACAGTGTTTAGCTAAAGCTACAAGTTAGCGTAATGCACAGTGTTAAGCTAAATTTACAAGTTAGTGTAGTGCGTCCTCCTCACAGTGTTCAGCTAAAGCTACAAGTTAGTGTAGTGTGTCCTCTAAACAGTGTTTAGCTAAAGCTACAAGTAAGTGTAGTGTGACCTCTGCACAGTGTTCAGCTAAAGCTACAATTTAGTGTAGTGCGTCCTCTGAACAGTGTTCAGCTAAAGCTACAAGTTAGAGTAGTGCGACCTCTGCACAGTGTTCAGCTAAAGCTACCTGTAGAAGGTTGGTGGTGTTTTCCTGATTCTATCACTACCGCAGGTAGCTTCATTAGTTACACGTTAGTGTAGTGCGTCCTCTTCACAGTGTTCAGCTAAAGCTATCTGTAGAAGTTTGGTGGTGTTTTCCTGATCCTATCACTACCGCAGGCAGCTATATTATTTACATGTTAGTTTAGTGTGATCTCTGCACAGTGTTCAGCTAAAGCTACCTGTAGAAGGTTGGTGGTGTTTTCCTGATCCTATCACTACCACAGGCAGCTACATTATTTTAATGTTGGTGTAGTGCGTCCTCTGCACAGTGGTCAGCTAAAGCTACAAGTTAGTGTAGTGTGACCTCTGCACAGTGTTCATCTAAAGCTACCTGTAGAAGATTGGTGGTGTTCTCATACTACAGGCAGGCAGTTGATTTTGCTAGCTGCAGTATCAATATATATATATATATATATATATATATCCCAGCTTAGTGCAGCTACATCTCACTGCAGGCCATTAGTATGTCTGGAAGGCCAACAAGGAGAGGCAGACAGTCACAAGCCAATAAAAGAGGGCAAGCAGGCTCTGTGTCTAGAGGCAACAGTGCTGGTCGTGGAGACGGTGCATCCTCATCAGCAAGTGGCCGTGGGACACGCTTGGCCTTTTTTTCTGTAGCTGGCCATGTTGAGCCACAACATGCGGAAGACTTGATCGAGTGGATGACCAAGCCGTCCTCATCCTCCTCATCCTCTCTCATCCATGCTCAGGGTACTTTGTCTGGCAAAGCAGCTGCCAACGCGGCCTCTTCCCTCGGCTCAATGGCATCAGTGACTCCTTCCCTAACCCCACCATGTCCTCCTGAGGAGTCCCTTGAACTGTTTGACCACAGTGTTGGGTACATGCTCCAGGAGGATGCCCAGCATTTAGAAGGCTCTGATGATGATACTGAGCTAGATGAAGGCAGTAACTCGAGCACGGACAGAGGGGGTACCCAAGAAGGACAGTAATCTGGCA
This sequence comes from Aquarana catesbeiana, assembly GCF_042186555.1. Lineage (NCBI taxonomy): Eukaryota > Metazoa > Chordata > Amphibia > Anura > Ranidae > Aquarana > Aquarana catesbeiana. The sequence goes on from NC_133324.1 coordinate 640,644,377, forward strand.
GTCATGCTCCCCCTGCTGCAGCATACTGCCAGGTTTGCTCCAGTGATGAGGAGGGAGGGGATGATGAGGTCACTGACTCAACGTGGGTGCCTGATAGGAGAGAGAAGGAGGAGGAGGAGGCACATCACCAACGAGGCAGGATGCCCTCCAGGGGCCAGCCTAATGGCAGCACACTGACTGCATCACACCGCAAAGCTCCACATGTGCAGGGCGCTGCTGTCTCTGCGCGTTATTCCAAAAGTTATTTGGGGTGGGCTTTTTTGAGATGAATGCATCAGATTGCACCGCTGCTATTTGCAACATATGTCTCAAGCATATCTCGCGTGGCCAAAACATCTCCCGCTTGGGCACCACATGCTTGACCAGACATATGTTGACCTGCCATGCAGTTCATTGGCAAACATATCTAAAAGACTCACACCAAAGAACAAAGAAGACCTCTCCTTCCTCCTCATCAGCTGAGATCTCCAACCCCACTATACCTTCAGTCCTCTCTGAGACCTGCACTGAGAGGAATGAAGGTGTAGAATTAGGTGTGTCACAGCCAAGTACTTGTGGGCAATCTGCTTTCGGTACACCAACGTCAGATTGTACCAGGCAAATTTCCCTGCCCCAGCTGCTGCACCACCGAAAGAAGTTCGCTCCCAGCCATCCACATGCCCAGCGGTTGAATGCTAGCTTGGCAAAATTGCTAGCACTTCAACTGCTACCTTTTCAGTTGGTAGACTCTGCCCCCTTCTGCGAGTTTGTGGAATGTGTGGTTCCTCAGTGGCAGGTACCCAAACGCCACTTTTTCTCACAGAAGTCGATTCCGGCTCTCTACCGGCATGTGGAAGGCAATGTCCATGCCTCGCTGGACAGGGCTGTCAGCGGTAATGTGCATATTACCATTGACTCATGGTCCAGCAGGCATGGACTGGGATGTTACCTAAGTTTCACGGCGCATTGGGTGACTCTGCTGGCAGCTGGGAAGGATGCAGGACAAGGTGCAGTAGTGTTGGAGGTTGTTCCGCCACCACGCCTCCAAAATGCCACTGCTAATGATTCTGACACACCTCTCTCCTCCACCCCCTCCTCTTCTTCTTCCTCCATGGCCTCTTCCTGTGCTTTGTCCTCAGAACCTCAGGTGCTCTGTAGGCGTTCAAGGGGCTACTCAAGTATGCAGGCCAAAAGATGCCATGCGGTGCTTGAGCTGGTGTGCTTGGGGGACAGGAGCCACACTGGGGCAGAGGTTCTGTCAGCTCTGCAGGGGCAGGTTCAGAGGTGGTTGATGCCATGCCAACTTAAGGCAGGAATGGTGGTTTGCGACAATGGCACCAACCTCCTCTCCACCCTCCGACAGGGACAAATGACCCATGTGCCCTGTTTGGCTCACGTCCTTAACTTGGTGGTGCAGCGAGTCTTGGGCAGGTACCCGGGCTTACAGGATGTCCTGAGGCAGGCCAGGAAAGTCTGTGTGCATTTCCGCTGGTCATATAATGCCAGTGCACGGCTGGCAGACCTCCATAAGGAATTTAACCTGCCCAAGAACCACCTAATCTGTGGCATGCCCACCAGGTGGAACTCAACGTTGGCGATGCTGCAGCGGCTGCACATGCAGCAGAGGGCCATCAATGAGTACCTGCGCGACTATGGCACCAGAACAGGGTCAGGGGAGCTTGTTTTTTTTCCCCATGCCAGTGGGCCATGATCAGGGATGCATGCACTGTCCTGTCACCATTTGAGGAGGCCATGAGGATGGTGAGCAGTGACAGTGCATGCATCAGTGACACTGTCCCCCTTGTCCACCTGCTGAAGCACACGCTACGTGGAATAATGGACAGGGAACTTCAGGCAGAACAGAGGCAGAAAGAGGAGGACGTTCTTAGCTCTGTGTTCCTGCATACCCGCCGATCACACAGGAGGAGGAGATCATGTCGTCCTTAGTGACCCAGAGGACTCCGGACCGAATGCCTCAGCAAACCTACGCTGCATGGCCTCCCTGATCCTGCAAAGCCCGCGGAAGGATCCTCGTATTTGTGGTATCAAAGGAGGGCGATGATCGTTACTGGCTGGCAACCCTCCTTGAATTATGTTACAAGGGTAAGGTTGCGGACCTTATCTTGCCATCACAGAGGGAGCAGAGGATGAAACATCTTCGGGAGGCCTTGCAGAAAGGTCTGTGCAACGCGTTCCCAGAGACTGGGAGGTTACAAACTCCTGTTTCTGGACGTGTTGCTGAGGCTTCGGTCAGTCAAAGAAGGAGCGGTGGAGAAGGTGACCGTCTGACCGATGCATTCAGACAATTTTTTAGTCCGCAGCCCAAAGGTATGATCGTTCCAGCAACCATCGCCAGCGTTACATGGTGCAGGAATACCTAGGGGCAAGATCTGACTTGGGCACCTTTCCCACCGAAAATCCTCTGGGTTACTGGGTCTTGAGGATGGATCACTGGCCAGAGCATGCACAGTATGCAATTGAGCTACTGGCCTGTCCTGCATCCAGCGTTCTTTCAGAACGCACATTCAGTGCTGCTGGAGGCTTTGTAACCGATCACAGGTTGCGTCTGTCCACCGACTCGGTCGATCGACCGACCTTCATAAAAATGAATCAGTCTTGGATCACCACCAGCTACCAAGCATCTGATGCTAATGTAACCGAATATTTTTATTTGAAATGTCAGATCCCTTCAAAGACTGCCTATGTTGATGCTGAGTGACTATCCTGTTATACTGAGTAATTATCCTCTTCCTCCTCAATGATCATGATTATGGCTTGTAAGAACATTTTTGGTTCTGGGTGCCACCAGTCCCACCACCAGTGCCTAAGGCCCAATTTTTCAGCCCCTGTTCAACAGGGGCGTGTCATTACAATTTTTGATGCAATTCTTTGCAGCAGGGCTAGTTCCTGCGTTCCAACTAGAGTATCTGTGAGGGGTTCCAGTGTTGTGGCACCAGCACCAGTGCCTAAGGCCCAATTTTTCAGCCCCTGTTCAACAGGGACATGTAATTAGAATTCTTGATCTAATATTTCACAGCAGGGCCCTGTGAGGGCTTACAGTGTTGTGGCCACAACAACAGCTAAGGCCCAAATTTCTACTGAGTATATAGGGCAGGCCCCTACTTTCAAACATCCAACTTACAAACGACTCCTACTTGCAAACGGAAGGAGACAACAGGAAGTGAGATGAAATCTACCCCTAGGAAGGGAAATTCTCTCCTGTAAGAGTTAATATGGGAAAAACTTTTCTCCTTTCCACTGATGCTTTATCACCAATCCTTGTTTCACTAAAAACCCCAAATTTTCAAAAAACATTCGTCATTGGGACAAAAAGTGAGGTGAAATCTTCTGAAGAGGAGCACATACAGCAAAACAAATGTCACAGGGGTGATAACTCTTCCCTAGGTTTTCCAAAAAGCTTAAAATAGATTTTTTGGCTGGAGCTAAACACGTTAAAAATGTACCAGTTCAAAATTACAAACAGATTCTACTTAGCAACAAACCTACAGTCCCTGTCTTGTTTGCACCGCCTGTATACTGCTGTTCAGAGTATATAGGGCCTGGGGGCCCCACACTTTCCCTTTTTTAATTTGGGTGCGGGGTTCCCCTTAATATCCATACAAGACCCAAAGGGCCTGGTAATGGACTTGGAGGTACCCATGCCCTTTGTCTCACTGATTTTCATCCATACTGCCAGGACCCAACATTACATTAAAGCCACAAGCAGTTTTAAATGACTTTTTTTCCTTTAAAAATTACATTTTGTGCAGGGACTGTTCTAAGCACGAGAAACACGTGCCACTTTACAGGCATACTATAGACACCCCCCAGGTACGATATTTAAAGGAATATTTCACTTTTTTTTTACTTTAAGCATCATTAAAATCACTGCTCCCGAAAAAACGGCCGTTTTGAAAAGTTTTTTTTGCATTGATACATGTCCCCTAGGGCAGGACCCGGGTCCCCAAACCCTTTTTAGGACAATACCATGCAAATTAGCCTTTAAAATGAGCACTTTTGATTTCGAACGTTCGAGTCCCATAGACGTCAATGGGGTTCTAACGTTTGTGCAAATTTTCAGTCCGTTCGCAGGTTCTGGTGCGAACCAAACCGGGGGGTGTTCGGCTCATCCCTACCCTCCACTGGCTGCTCCACCCCTCCACTGTCAGTCTGGAGGGAAGGTGGTGCCTCTTGCTCCAGACTGATATCTGCTGGTAGCTACCCTTTCCAGAATCTGCACTCAGTAGCACAATTGCAGAATTGCAGAGAGACAACACTTCTCTTCATTCACTTCAAACACTTCTCTTATTAGTGCAGGTGCATTGAACATTTTCTGGTAAGCAATATAAATTATCCTAATTGAATCTACTCTATTATAAAAAAAATGAATACATGTATAATCCATAAAGCTGCACACACAGATATAATAAATTAATATTCAAAAATGACAGCTTTCACTAGACAGTGCAGTGAAAAAACATATTAGAATTAGGAGACACAATTGCTTAGGGGACAATGATAACCATGTCAAGCAGTGTGTGCTCCCAGAAACAAGCATTGTGATATTTAGTCACAAGCACACTGATTATACTGTTATGTGACCTCTTTGATCTCAAAAAGTGAACATTTCCTATCCTATAGGAAACATTGAGATGCTAATACTGGCTTTTGTTGATTATTATTCATGACTGGACCTGCTCTTTGTGTCACAGATGTTTTATGGTTATGGCTGAAGCTAGAGTGGCCTTGGAGTACCGAAGCGACGTCATGACGTCACTTCCGGTCCAGCCTGGAAGTAAATTTTTTTTCTAAAGCAAAAGATCAAGGTTTTTTTGGGGGATATTTTGCTTTTAAAGGTAAAGGAGAGATTTAGGGTCTTTTTGATCTCAGATCTCTCCATAAAGAGGACCTGTCATCCTTATTTCTCTTACAAGGGATGTTTATATTTCTTGTAATAGGAATAAAAATTATCAAAAAAATATTAAAGGGACAATGTAAAATAAAAAGTAAAATACATTTGAAGTGCCCCCATCCCTCCGTGCTCGCGTGCAGAAGCAAGCACATACTTAAGCTACACACACATATTTTAATGGTGTTCGCCCTACACATGTGAGTTATCCCATGAACACAAGTGCAATAATTATAACACTATAATTATAACACTATCATTATAACACTACACCTCCTCTGTAACTATAAACAAGCAAACTGTAAAGGCATTTAAATCATCGCCAATGGAGATTTTTATGTAACATCGTTAGTGGCTATTCCACGCAATTTTAAAGTGTAACATGTTAGGTATTTACTTGGCATAACATCATCTTTCACATTTTACAAAAAAACTGGGGTATAGGTTATTTTTATTTTTTTTTAGTTCATTATTAAAGTGTGTTTTTCAAAAAAGATTGCATTTTTCAAAACCGCTGAGCAAGTACCTTGTGACATAAAAAAAGTCAACGATCGCCATTTTATTTCCTAGGGTCTTAGCTAAAAAAAAAATATAATGTTTCGGGGTTATAAGTAGGGTTGCACCGTTACCACTTTTTTTGGACCGAGTACAAGTACCAATGCTTTTTTCAAGTACTCGCCGATACAGAGTATCGATACTTTTTTTAATGTTATGTGACAATGGCACTAGTATGCAGCACTGATGGGCACTGATAGGTGGCACTGATGGGCACTGATGTGGCATGGACTGTGCCAGTAGTTTTTAATTTTTTTTTTTACAATTTTTTTTTTACAATTTATTTTTTTAATTATTTTTTACAATTCATATATTTTTTGTTACATTTTTTTTACAATGCTTTCTATTTTCTTTTGGGGGAGGGTAGACGGTCTCAGTGTTTTTTTTATTTCATTTTTTATTATTTTTACAATTTCACCTTTATATATTTATTTATTACAAATCTTTTTTTAATTTTTTTTCAGCCCTTTTGACCCCTGACATCTCCCTTTTGAGACAGGGAAAGGGACTAAGGACACAGATTCCCCAATCCCTTTTTCTGCAGCCTCAGCTGCACTGAAGATGAAAGAGCAGGGGACAGAGGCTCCTCTCCAGTCATAAACTGAAGCATCATAAACACAGGTTGCGATGTTTCAGTTATGAATAGACAGAGTCAGTGAGCACTGACTGTTCATTCAGAAAAGAAAGGAGCCAATAAATGAGAGATTTACCTGCTCTTTCCTCCGCTCTCCATCATGAAAGATCTGGGACAGGGGGGACCGGAGGAGGACACAGGGGAGTCGGGGACCCTGAGAGATGGAGGAGGACACCGCCAAGAGGGAGGAGAACACCGGAGAAAGGGAGGAGGACCCGGGCCCGGGGAGCCAGAGAGAGGGAGAAGGACCCTGAGGAGGACACAGGGGACACAGGGAACAGTCGGGGGTGATCAGTGCGGGGTGGGGGCAGTTAAAAGCACCGATCTCCCTGTATAACATTCAATAAAGCACCTGACAGCTGCGGGAGGGAGGGGAGGAGAAGTGACTGTCAGAAAAGCTATACAAGGAGATTAGTGCTTGTAACTGACCCCACCGCCACACTGATCACCTGTGAGGCTGCCCAGCCCCCCTGCTGAGCTTGAGGATGCCTGGTCCGATACAACAGGTATCGGATTAGGCATCAGAGCATTTGCACGAGTACTGATACTCATGCAAATGCTTGGTATCGGCACTGATACCCATACTAGTATCGGTATTGGTGCATCCCTAGTTATAAGTGATTTCCTCATCGGTATTGGTCCATCCCTAGTTATAAGTAATTTCCTAGTAAAAAATACTGATGTTAACTTGTAAACAAAAAGTGTGAGAAAAGTGGTTAAGAATTGTATACAGTAGATCTACATTGTGATAGCGCAAATTTCTGTCTAACTATGATCCCCTCTTTCAACTTTTTGTTTCTTATAAAACACTATTACTTAAAGGGGTTCTGTAAAATAATAAAGACTAACCCGTTTACCTAAAGCTAAATGATTTGTAACCCCCCAAAAAGGATCCTGTTCCTTTAAAGCATGTTAAACACACAGTGCTTGTGCTGTGTAATTTGGCCCCCTATATCACCTAAAATACCTGGCTGATCCTGCCTGGTTCTGCCCCCCCGGTAAAATGACCATGGTTTATCATGGCTGCTGAGCCCTGACACGTGGTCACTTTACGTGTCTCCGTCACCATCAGCTCTCCTCTCTGCTCTCTCCCATCCTCTTCCCCCTCTCCTCCCTACCTGTCAGCTCTGTCCACTCCGCAGCCCTCTGTCCACTCCACAGAGACTCTCATTTTAAACCTGCCTCTGGGTGTTCCTAAGGGTGTGAAATGCGTCAATAGGCTTCCCTGGCTTATTTTTATGTGGTCTAACGTTATAATGTTTATAACAGTTTGAATAAAGAAGATGGGTTTTTTTATATGACATTGGTGTGTAGTAATCCAACTTTCTCTCTTTGTATGCATACGATCACAAGTTGGACCTGCACCCACTGGTGAACTGGACTGTAAAAACAGACTGACTTGGATTGGTGCTTCCTTTTTTTTGCCACTGGGTGTCACCCGGAAAAGAAAGTGGTGGTAAATCTTCCCAGTGGACTAAAGAAATTACAAAAATACTAAAGCTGGCCATACACTGCTAGTTTATTTTTTTCAGACCATTGGCTGCACAGATCCCCTCACTAAAACATTGTATTCTGATAGCAGTACCCCAATTGGCTGCAGGCACTAATTGATAAACATTTTTCAACATGTCCCTCCGACAGAAGTCAATCAAAAATTGGCCTCTGTTGAGAGGGGATAGCTACATACTAACTGAAATCCAATTAGTCCCTGCTGAACCAGTTGAATTTTGATCAATGATCGGCTTAAAGGCTAAGTTCACCTTTTAGGAAAAAGTTATAAATTCACAAATTTTTGTAGCGAAATAAATTGCATTTATCATTTTTTTTCTACAGTAGCCTACAAAGCATTGCACCCATGATCAGTGGATTCTGGATGCAATGTCAGGCTCCTGCAGACACTTCCTCCAGCTTTCTGCCGTTACATCCGTACAGGATGTCAGTAAGCAGTAGGAAGTATCTCTGGACTCTGAGTCAGTGGGGTCTGGTGCCCCTGGGGGGGCACCAGACCCTGCCCTTCCTTTTTGACCCCTCCCACTTGGTGAAAATGGGTGTGGTTTCAGCTAAATAGTGGGTGTGGCTCTAAGGTGGTGTGGTTAGCATCTGAGATGAATGAGGGATGGAGGGTGAGGGAGAGAGGGATGGAGGGACAGCAGGCCTAGATTATACACAACAATAGAAATATGTATATTCTAGAAAGTTTAACAATCAGCAGATAAAGATATTCCAAACACCTGGTGTTAGCACTTCAATCATCCCGGCGTCATGGTTGTTATGATGTTAGGATGATTGAAGCGCATTATTTCTATTATTACATTGTAATATAAAATGAAATCATTCAACTCACCATAATGCAGAATCAGGTGTCACCTGCCACGTCGCCTGTCACCGGATGCCATCAGGTGTCCCCAGCGGAGTCTGTCCTTACATGCAGCCTGTGTCACACAAAATGCAGCCTGTGTCACACCAAATGCAGCCTCCTGTGTCCCCCACACGTCCATTCCTGGGCCTAAACCTGAAGGATAGTTACACCTGGAGCGGAAGCCCCCTAGGGACAACCCCATTGGATAACTACATCGGATTCCAAGAAAGCATCGAGGATACTAGATGCCTTATACCCCTGCAGGGGTGCAGGGAGCGGGTGAGTGGGGACCCTTGAGGGGGAGCACATAAGTCACTGGATTTCAACTGTCATCACTACAGTCACTTCACGCAGGAATTTTTGAATGAATTATCTTCAAGATTGGACTTTCACAATATTGATCTTTGTTTACAATTTTCTATATTTTATATTTGTGTCACAATTGGTATATTTCTGAAACAATCGGTCTCCTTATATACATTTCTTATTTTTATTTCTAATGTGTTATATATTTATATATATATATATATATACATATATATATATATATATATATATATTTTTTTTTTGTCACGTTATTTGTGCACAGTGGAGATCTAGTGGTACTATGTAACCAGTGGATGGCACTGGATGTGGACTGATAAGAGACTTTTTATTAGCCAGTGCAGCAGCTGCAAGAACGAATTGTAATATATGGTTAACCCCTTATACAATAGTAGAGGGTTGTGTGCTGATACACTTATTATTTATAACTATTGTCAAATTACCACTGATGATACTATTTGTTACACTTATATATATATATATATATATATATATACACTTTGCTGGTATACCGGTCCAATTTGGATGTTTTTTCCGGTACGGGATATTTATCCCATTGGGCACATATACACTTTATTACACGGTTTTGTCTAAACACACTTATAGTTCACTACTAGGAGAGCACATAATTAATTTAAGAACTATATAGCTTACACATAGTTGGTACGTATCCTATACAGGTAGCGCCACTTGCCCCTATCCATACATATCCTGTGTCCCCCAAATACAGCCTCCTGTGTCCCCCAAATGCAGCCTTGCCTGTGTCCCCCAAATGCAGCCTTGCCTGTGTCACATCGAACCCCCCCATTCTCCGTGTGAGCACAGCGGTACTACTTATTAGGGTTGTCACCTTTTTGTTGAGCCAAACCCGAACACTTCTTTTTGTAGTATGTACTATGGGACTGTAAAATACCTGGGATACCTCTGTGTGCCCCAGGGAAGTAGAAATGGGGCACGCCCAGCGTGCCGCCGTGAACAGTGGGTGTGGCCAATTGCATTAACAGTGAAAGGGGCTTAAAGGGGCTTTGTGGTTCTCCCTGTGAGGTCTGATGTGGCCAGTAATGGCTTGTCCTGTGGCAATTATCTATCCCAGCACATATATAAATGTACATACAGCAAATCTATAATGGGCACTATGTTCCTCAGGACACATTCTCCTGCCATGCACCCAGGCCATCCATCTCCTATACCAGGCACTCAGAGACATGGGGGAATGAGAGCAGACTCCTACTACACCCACACCCAGCTAGAATGGACTACAAGTCCCAGAATTCCACAAAAAAAGTGCCGAAAGAACATACCCTAGAAGCCCACCAAAGTCCTGGTATAAATAATAAAGTCAGTAATGCTAGTATCCACAGTGAGCAACTAAATCAGTTGTTGAGTCCCACACAGCCCATCAGAAGAAATCTGTCAGGCATGATCTGTAGCCAATCCATCCATGGAATGGATCTAACCTGTGTAATGGCTATACCTCAGCTTGCAGGATGTCAGTGACTGATGGAGTAGATTGGTTTATTGTAAACCATTGTATCCTTAGAAAAACAAACCATCACAATGTATCCTTCTAGAGAACAAACAGACAGTTGTATGAAACTGAGTGAAAAAGTGCTGGATAGTTAGGTCACACAGCCAGAGAGTTGGAGGGGAGCTAGGGCTGACAGACAGATGAAGCTTCTTATGTAGTCAGAAGGAGCATGCCACACATACCATCCAGGGAGCCACTGGGAACACCCACTTAACCACTGCAAGAACCAAGGGTAAGCCCAGGTGACAGATGGAGGAGGAAGCTGAAAACAACCCACTCCACTCATCCTGTCTGGAACCAACCACTGGGGCAGAGGCAGAAACTGTTGCTGGAACCCCATGAGGTACCTGGATTCCGTGCCCTTGCACTCTCCCCAACCCACTGCTCCCACCAGTACTGAGCACCCTCAACACAGACCATGTGTTTGTCTCCTGCAATGCCCTGCTCTGCTCTGTCCTCCCACCCTGGCTATGGCAGCCACACATCTCCACTGTACCTGTCTGTGTCCCTGCCTGCCAGCACTATTCATCAGCCTGCATTGAAGGATACGGGGGAGGGAGAGAGCACTGAAGCCTTCAGGATTAATTAGCGGCACTGCATTTAAAGTATATGGGGGGGCGTGTAGTGGATGAACCCCTACTGAGTTCCCATACTTGCTGGAGGACAGAAACCGAGGTCATTCCTGTATAGGTGACAAGTGCAACCCTACTACTTACCTTGCTGTGTGTTGTCCTGTCCTGCAGTGTCCGCCGATGGAGCGGTCCGTCCGTTCCTCTCATACTTCCTGTTTCCTTTCTCCGGGGTGCAATGGGAGAATGAAAACAGGAAGTGACATCAAACTGAGATGGCAATCAAACCACCCGGCTGTAGTAATATATACTACAAGCTCCGGCGGAAGCTACGCGACGCTTCGGAAAGTGATGCAAGGCGGGCTAAATACCCACAAATGAAGCGCCACATCTGCAATCTTGTGATTGCTTATACATGGTGCTTCCCATAAGTGCACTGTGTCCGGCATCCGAACACAGTGCACTTAAGGCCCTTTTTTGTATTTTTTTTTAAAGGGCAAGTATTAAAATTTTTTTTTTTTTACTGCCTGGAGGGGGAGGGCGCCCCCCATGCGCCCCCTATGGACGGGCCGCCACTGCTCTGAGTGCACTAATTTGTTGCAGTGGTTGACATGACTACAGAGTTCCCAGTACTGCAGATATACTTTTAGTCGCATATCATCCTTGCATTGCCAGAATTCCATTCCTGGCCTTGTGAATATTTTCTGTAATAACGTATGCACATTAGTAAAGACCTTGATTCTATTTCTCCCACCTAAAAAGGAAGTTATAGCCACTGTTCATGGAAGTTACAACTTATGTAGACCAGAGTTAGCTTATTGTTTAGTCTTAATGAATTTATTTTTGGCCATTTCTATGTTTGAATCAAATTAAGCCATGAAAAATAGATAATTACAAATTCCTGAACAGTTAGCAGTTAGGATTTTTTCTATAATAAATGGATGCTACATATTTTATAATTGGTGAATGTTAATTACAATAATGAGCAAGACAATGTAAAGGTTATAATCTACCTTTCTTTTTGCTAAGATTCCTGTGACAAAATTAACAACATGCATTGTATTTTGCCTGAAAAGTAACAATTCTTATGATATATATTGATAAATACGGGGAGATAAGGTAGCACATTATTATGGAGAATACATTTTCTGCCTGCTGCCATTGAATACAAATTGTAGTTTATATGAATAGGAATGAGAAAAAATGGAGATTATATCTGTAATGTTTTTATAATTTTTTTGTAAAGGCTAAGATACCTCCATAGTACTGAGTGAAATTGCAAGGATTAGCATCATTAATCAATTACTTACAGTAAGTGTGAAATTTAACAGATAAGGTAGAAGGCTTTCTTTTTTTTAGTACTGTAAGAATAAATTTATCTGAGTTATAACAACCAGCTGAAGACACGTCAAAGAAATACTGTGATATGTCTCTCAATGGGAGAGCTATTGATTTAGCGCAATAAAGGGAGCACATTTTAGACATGCTTCATAACTTCAAGAGATGAGTGGGATTGCTTATGACTCATGATCTATTTCTCAAGAAGATCCAGTGGATTAGATAAATATTCACTAGTTTACTTTTCAGTACTTTGACATAAGGGCAGTTGTTTAAAGGGGCCAATTCTTCATCTACAGTAGTTTTATTATTATTAAAGTACTCCTGAAGGTATTTTACAAGTAAAAATCGTTTACATGATAACAAAAACAAGAGGCTACATATTTTGCTTTCATTCTGATGTTCCATGAATGTATTGGATCACTCTAAATTGTAAAAATATATGATTGATCGTAACCTGGTGCTGACCAAATGTGTCCTGCAGACCAAGCATTGTCAGTGTTATCCATAAGGGTCTCCCTGAAGCCTACTATGTACTTCCCCAAATAGGGATTAAAGTATGTGAATGCTAAATCAAGAAATATTCTCTATGTCTCCCGTACTATACTACAAATTTACAGAAAATATAGGAGAAAGTTCACCATCAAGGATAGTTTACATAATGCTTACAGAATAATGACCCGTACACACGGTCAGATTTTCCGATGGAAAATGTCCGATCGGAGCGTGTTGTCGGAAATTCCGACCGTGTGTGGGCTCCATCGGACATTTTCTATCGGATTTTCCGACACACAAAGTTGGACAACAGGAGATAAAATTTTCCGACAACAAAATCCGTTGTCGGAAATTCCGATCATGTGTACACAAATCCGACGGACAAAGTGCCACGCATGCTCAGAATAAATAAAGAGATGAAAGCTATTGGCCACTGCCCCGTATAAAGTCCCGACGTACGTGTTTTACGTCACCACGTTTAGAACGATCGGATTTTCCGACAACTTTGTGCGACCGTGTGTAGACAAAACAAGTTTGAGCCAACATCCGTCAGAAAAAATCCTAGGATTTTGTTGTCGGAATGTCCGAACAAAGTCCGACCGTGTGTACGCCCTATAAGAACAGGTAAAAGTCCCAACCAGAGACACCATAAAAGCCCTACAGAATATGGCTGCAAGTGATTACTAAACATTTAGATAAATATTAGATTGGGATTACTCTTTCAGTAATTTGTCTGATTTTCAGGATATTCAAAAACATGTATAAGTGGAAAAAATGCTATACTCTGACCAGCCTATTTAAAGTGGTTGATCAGCCACTCTGACCTCTTTACACTATCCCACTGTCTCTTAATGCTGTGTGCCCTGTGTGTGTGATTTATAAAAAAATGCAGTATATACCTGATTTCAGAGCACCACTCAGCGCTCACATGACCGGCCGGCTCTCTCCTCTCTTTTTTTTAATAAATCACACACACAGGGGGACACAGCATTAGGAGACAGTGCGGATAATATAAAAATGTAGATGTTATTCCAGCAGCAGGAGGGGGGCGGGCACTGTCGCTAGCTGACAAGCAGGGAGGGGAGGGGGGAGGAGGACAGAGGGAGACACAGGAGAGACAGTGAATGACAGAGGCACGTAAATTGACCAAGGTGTCAGGGCTCAGCAGCCATGATGAACCATGGTCAGATTACAAGGGGAGGGCAAAACCAGCCAGGATCAGCCAGGTATCTCAGGGGATAGAGGGGGCAAAATTACACAGCACAAGCACTGTGCTGTGTAAAATGCTTTAAATGGACAGGATCCATTTTTTTTTTGGGTAACAAATGCTTTAAAGTTGTCCATGACTTAGCATTTGGTTATATTTTGTACAGCTGAAAAAAATGGTTGCTTGGCATTCATTCATTTATTTTGTTTTAATTTTAATTAGTTTTAGGTTTAATGATTATGTTCTTGGGAGAATTTTGCACGTGTGCACAGCAAGTGGTATTTGTTTTGCTAAGCAAAATTTTAAAAAAGAGCAATTGCAATGTTTGTTAATAATTCACACCACAGTTCAATCACATGAGGGACCAACTATGTCCAGAAATTGTTATATACTGTATGTAGTAACAGGTTATGTTTAGAGCTCTAAGCAGTTCTGGCAGCTCTGCCTTAAGAACTTAGAAAAAGGTTTTCGTTTTAAGCAGACTTTTTCTTTTGGAAATGTTGTTCAAAAAAAATAGAAGATTTTAAGAAGAGCACTTTCTTCCCTTTGAAAGTGTCTGTGCTGGTCGGTGTATAAGTTATAAGCCAGCTATATTCATACCTGCGATTGGCTGCATTGTCTACTCAGCTAGTCATACTCATAACACAGTAATAAAAAATGTTAAGATTGCTTGCTCACTTATAAATCTATAGATTCTAAAGCAAATAAAGGTCAGTGTTAGAAGATTTACTGATGTTGAATTGTCATAGTACATTTGGACATTTGAGAATCTACCTTTTGTTTTTGTCTTGTCATATTTTGTTTTGTAATAGCATTGATATACAACAATGTGAACAAGCTGTGGCACAGACCATGTGCATAGCTTGGGCATGGTCCTAGACAATGACCCACCATTTTAACAACAGGTTTCAGCTGCTATCAGGTCCTCCTTACACCATCACAGGAAAATGACAAGAATCAAACATTTGATTTCAGAAGAGTATATGTCAAAATGAGTCCATACATTTGTTTCCTAAAGATTGGATTACTGGAACTACCTCTACTTTCTGTTTTTCAAAATTGGCCATAATCCCTCCACCCCTCAGTAAAAGAAAATTTACATGTGCCAGAGTTCTTTAAAAAATTTTTGGATCTCTTTGAGTCTTCAGAGAGAAAAGCACAGTGAAATACTAATAAAAATAATAATATCAGAAGAATAGTAATATTAACCTAAATACATGTGCTAATTTTAACTGGATTAAACACTGTGACCTAAAGCATAACTTGTTTTCTCCTAGTAAATTATGTTTATTTTTTTTTAATAGGTGGAGAAGTTCCATACACAACTTTGGCAACACGAATGATGATGGGAGCTTGGTGGCTTTTTGCCCTAATTGTCATTTCATCTTACACAGCAAACCTAGCAGCCTTTTTGACAGTATCACGGATTGAAAGCTCTATTCTGTAAGTATTAAATATTGCCAATATTAGAGATGAAAATGTTTTTATTGTTTCAATTTTCAAAGAAAAGAACAGGACACAACAATAAAATTACAGTAAGTCAGCAACAATTGTTATCGCCCAAAGCATGACATGTACAAATCAAAGATTCATTCCAAACTGAAAGTTGTGTCGCACTGAAGAAACAAGGTTGAGTAGAAACGTCAAATCCGATTAATAATACAAGCAATCATAGGAACAATATGGCATAGATGTATGTAGCTGGAAACATCGAAAGGACCATTGACTAATCCACAATGGCAGATAACCCAAGTATAACCTAGCTTGATATGAAGTAAACAACTATGCAATACAATAATCATATTACAATGGCTTATAAAAAAGTGCAAATACATTTTCAGTGCCAAAAAAATTTGTACTGTGCTCCCCTCCTTATGTGCCCACACTCACCAGATAATGGTGGACATTGCGCCTAAAAAGGAGCTAATATTTATCAGATGATGTTCACAAAAGATGGTCCGCTTGTCCTTGTAGTTCTCCAGCAGGTAGAAGTAGATCCTCGTATGTATTATGGAAAGTATAACCAGGAAATATCCATATTGTAATACTGTTTCTTTATTGAATTTATAATCATAACAACTGCCACAGTCAAACTTACACAACACTCCTCTTGTATATAGGCATATACTGATGCCTCAATGGAACTCAAAGAGCCGCAGTCTGTTTTCCAAGCAGCAGATATGACATCACCGGAAGTATTCACCGGCCTAATGCATTTCGCTCCACCCCGGTAGCATTCTTTAGAGGCTCATGATGGCGCTTCCGAGGCGGAGCAAAATGCATTAGGTGGGTGGATACTTCCAGTGATGTCATATCCACTGCTTGGAACGCAGACCACGGCTCTTTGAGTTTCGAAGCGGTGACAGTATTTGCCTATATACAAGAGGAGGGTTGTGTAAGTTTGAATTTGGCTGTTGTCATGATTTTAAATTCAATAAAGAAACAGTATTACACTATGCATACTTCCTGGTTATTTTTTCCATAATACATACAAGGATCTACTCCTACATACTTGAGAACTACAAGACCAAGCAGACCATCTTTTGGGAACATCATCTGATGAATATTAGCTCCTTTTCAGGTGCAATGTCCACCATTATCTGGTGAGTGTGGGCACACAAGGAGGGGAGCACGGTGTGGCTCTGCACAGTATATGAATAAGCACTTTACAAGGACTATACACTTTTTTTGGCACTGAAAATGTATTTGCACATGTATATAAGCCATTGTATTATGATTATTGTATTGCATCGCTGATGTTGAGACAGTGCTGGGTACAAATACTATAATTTTAAAGGCGCTTACACCTTATACCACAGCAGCAGTCAACTAGATAACATAGTCACAGAGAATTATATTTTGTAGCGTGGGGATCACAACTTTTATGCATGAAGTAAACAACGATTGCACAAAAAAAAGCCAGGGGAAGAAAACAGAATGAAGAATGAAAAGAGGGAGAGAGAGAAAGAGGGGAAAGGGAAAAAAAAGAATGGAGGAAAACTGGGATGAGAATCTAGAGGTATAGGACCCAGAAGGTCTGTTTGGTCGAGAGAGGTATCACATGAGTTAAATATTGCCAATATTAAGTGTTTTAGTTATTATACATTTCTAAATTCAGTATTGTGGATATGCCTAACTCCAACTAGTATCTAAAACTGGTCTACTGTCAAGTATTGTCAAAATTAAAACTATATGTAAAGCCAAACCTGTTTTTAGTTTTAGATAGATTAGGGAAGGGGCACATTCCCTGTCACTTCATTTTTACCTGCTAATGTACCAAATATTACCCTGCACTTCCTGTCTTCAGGCATTCCCTTTACTTCCTGCCTCAGAGACGCAACAAAATTTAGAAAAAATGTCCCCAAATTAGGGGAATTCCCATCTTAGACAGCTGTCTCTGGAGCAGGTGTCCCCATTGAAATATTTTCCCTTACTTCTTTTTCTGGGGACAAGTTTGGATTTCCCTTAACTTACTTCCCTGATGATAGTGATCACCAGGACAAATAGTGTGGTGAATCTAATCAGTGGGATCATATACATCAATAAAAACTTGACAAATGGTCCGACATTTCCCTATACATCCAAAACTAAAAAAAAGCTTTGCCTAAAGATACACTTTACATTCTATCCATGTCCTTGTTGGGAAGACTTCACCCTGTATGAACAGGACATGAAATTAGGTAGTAGTTTTATTAGAAAAAGGTCAGAGACAGTAATAAAAACCTGACATATGTTCTAATCCCTCACCTTTTACCCATGAAAAACTTTTATGTCACAGTCTGTGTTCCTACTGAAATGATTTCCCATCACTTCTTGTGCTGACATGGGTGTATCGGGGCACAAATTGTAAATAAAAACTTGACAGAGATTCTATACCTCCATGCCACTGTTGAAAACGAAAACAATTTAACTGGTGTTGGGTTTTAAAACGAATTATAGTAAGGTTTTTATGCTAAAGCTTTCCTCTGGGGGAAAAGTTAGCAATAAATGTAATCATCGATGCTGTGATCAATGATAGGTCACTGCTATCATTGTATCAGTGCCAACTACTACTGTGATTTGCAGCTTCCATAGCAATTACTCAGGTATGAGATAACCATAATTACATTGATCCAAGTTAGATCAATGTAACTCTGCAATAGACAACATACGTAGAGTTCAGCTTTACATCCACTGCAACATATTAAATATAAAGCAAATATAATAATACAGTACCTAATACAGTGCCTAACTACAGAAATACTGGGACCATATAGATAAATAAACCATATTTTAATGTTTAAGAACAGGATGATTAGGACAGCCACAGAAGCAGAAGTTATCACTTGCCACAAGATTCTCAAGAAGCACTTCTGGATTTCTGCTCCAAGACTGATGGTGTACTTTTTGGAATGGCAAATGCCAGGATGCTCTGTTCTTACAACTTAATTCATATCTATAGTATCCTATGTATCCATAAATGTATGTGAGATGATATCGGTGACATTATATATGCAATTCTGTACTTTTTTTTACTATTTATTTGCATATATTTAACCCACCCCAAATGTGAAATGCACCTAAATCATTAAAGGCTTATGATCTTAAATATGGTATAATGACAAATATCTGAACTTCTAAATCTTTTGCATTACAACACAACTAAAAAATACGCATATATAAGCATATAGTGTATGAGCTGTTCTTTATCTATTGTATATTAAAGGATAGATTTATCTTTCATAACAAGTTAAATGTTACACACATACTCATGTGATAGCAAGTAGGGGATCCTCTCCCCGCACTTGCTGTCACATTTAAGAAAAAACAGCACACCCAGTCACATCATTCATTCATTAACAGAGTTATGTGAATGGGAGAACTACAAGTACTGACACCCTTTGCGGCTGTAGGCTTGTAGTTCTCAATGAACTACCAGGGTACTGTTGAGCTGTTGAGAAAGTTCATTGAAGCTTCCTGTCAGTGTGTAACTACCTGCTCATATGAAGTACAAGCAGACAGCTTACATAGACAATCTGCAGGAGTCCTGCATTGCACCCGCGATCTGCTGTTCATGGGTGCAATGCTTTGCAGGCTCCTAGTAAAAAAAAAAAAAATATATAATAAATGCACATTTGTTTTACCTGCAAAAAGATGTGCATTTATTTCTTTTTTTTACAAAGGTGAACTTATCCTTGAATGAGAAACTGACAATAGGCTAAATATAAACGTAAAGGCATAGGGTACAGTAAAAACTGTTTTACCCATATAAATATTTTTAAACTAATAAGCAGAGCCTTATGATACATCCATCTCTGTTTTTCTATATGGCTGCAGAGTATAAGGGATTATGTACATGGACATCAAACTCAGAATTAAGTCAAATACAGCTTGCAGCTAGGAGCTTATGAGTTACTTTGACAAGCATTTGAATTGTTTGATTCATTGTTTAGTTGTTCACAGAGTTGTTCCAAGCCACTTTTCACTTGCTTTGAGCTGCTTCTGAATTTAAGAAGAAGCTTAACCACTTCAGCCCCAGAAGGATTTACCCCCTTCCTGACTTGGCCATTTTTTGCGATACGGCACTGCGTTGATTTAACTGACAATTGCGCGGTCTTGAGACCCTGCACCCAAACAAAATTGATGTCTTTTTTCCCCCACACATAGAGCTTTCTTTTGGTGGTATTTGATCACCTCTGCGGTTTTTATTTTTTGCGCTATAAACAAAAGAGCTACGATTTTAAAAAAACACAATTTTTTTTACTTTTTTGCTAAAATAAATATCCCAAAATTAAAAAAAAAAAAAAATTTCTTCCTAGATTTAGGCCGTTATATATTCTTCTACATATTTTTGGTAAAAAAATTGCAATAATCATATATTGATTGGTTTGTGCAAAAGTTATAGCGTCTACAAAATAGGGGGTAGATTTATGGTATTTTTATTATTTATTTATTTTGTTACTAGTAATGGAGGCGATCTGCGATTTTTATCGGGACTTGTGACATTGTGGCAGACAAATCAGACACTTTTGACACTTTTTTTGGGACCACTGACATTTATACAGTGATCCGAGCTTAAAATATCCACTGATTACTGTACAAATGTCACTGGCAGGGAAGGGATTAACACTAGGGGGCGATCAAGGGGTTAAATGTGTTCCCTCAGTGTATTCTAACTGTAGGGGGGATGGGACTGCCTGGGGGAGGAGACAGGTCGTTGATCCAATATACTAGGAACACACAATCTGTCTTCTCTCCCCTGCCAGAACATGGATTTGTGTGTTTACACACACAGATGCTCGTTCTGGCTCTGTCAGGAGTGCTCGCAGGTGCCCGGCGGACATCGAGCATCAACTCCTCAGTGCTGCGGCAGGTGCGTGCGTGCCCCCTATAATCCTTAAAGTGGCCGCCGTACAACTACGGCGATTCACGCAGGAGAGCTATTCTGCCGTCGTCAAATGATGACGGGCGGCCAGCAGTCAGTTAAAGCATTATTGTTCTGTTTATGCTGGGTTAGATTTAAAGCATTTCAAACAGGCTCAGTTTTTTTTAAATTAAAATAATAAACACGTTATACTTACCTGCACTTTGCACTTGGTTTTGCATGGAGCAGCCTCTTTTGGGGTCCCCTGCCAGTGCTGTCTGCTCCTCCTATTCTGTGTCTGCCCCAATGGCAAGCACTTGCTATGGGTACAGATGTCCAGGCTCACTCCTGAGCTGGGCTGTGGGCATCTATTGACACACACAGTGTGGCTTGGCCATGCTCCTTCTGTGCCAGAACTTTAACCCCAAGGGTGCCGTGGTAAAATCCTCAATCTGTTCCTTTCACTAACTGTAGAAACTCATGTAGTAAAGGTGCGCTGCAAAAATCTTCATTCAGGCAATGCCAATTAAACAAAGTATCTTCTAGTGTTGCCTGTTGTTTGTTACATTACAGATATATACTAGTTAAACATAAAAATTTTTACTTGCTTATGCTCGGATTTGTTAAGCACAGCTAGATATCCTTACCTTTTTGGTTGTCAGTATCCTCATGTTCTAAATTGCCATGAGTATACATTCAGCAAGCATTGAGCAACTCCAAAGATCCACTGTTTGCAAAGATTCCCGTACAATTTATTTGTTGATCATACTGTAAGCAGGGTCCACAATCTCTAGCTCAATACCCAATATTGCAACCATTTAAAATGTTTCAGTCAATAATTTATAATGACGACCACAATCAAAAGCGGAAGAACAGATCCTAATTCCCAGTTTTTCATTACTGAGCTAAAAAGTGTTTTATACTTATATAATTTATAACGTAGTATTTTTTTCTGAGGATGTTTTATTCAGCTGAGAAAACATGAGCTAGAATACTCCTAAAATGAAAGAGCAAACATATTTTTCATTATAGTTTGTAGTATAAAATTAATGTAATTAGAGGGATTGGTATTCACGAGGGACCAAAGTCATAACCAAAGGGTTTAGTTGACAAACTGCTCCAAACAGAAAGCAACATTCTTAGAAATAATTATATGGATGCTTCTAACATTGAATTATTATAAAGCAAAAGCATTAATTAGTTGACTGAATGATTGTATTTAATTTTTCTCTCATTAAATTTTATCCTCCAAGAACTTCAGTTGGCAACACTAACTTACACTTGAGCTGGAGAAAAGTCATCATTATTGCATGATTGGATTTATAGCAAAATTGCTCACACAATAATTAATTATCATAAGTCTCTACTCATACCAATGATCTACAATGCTGTGGTGTGCCGCATTAAAAAAAAAGTACACCTTTTTGGATGTTTTAGTGTGCTAAGAAGCCCACTAAAAGAATGCATGTAAACACATTTTAATGTGATTTGTGTTAATGCACCGCAAAGGTGTGAATGTAGCCTAACAACAATTAATATAGTTAGTTATCTTAAATTGATTATATATTTTGTAAGTGAAATTCTGATGCAGATATTTTTCTGTTTACTAAAGAGGAGGATCAAGATAAATAAACCTAAAATTGAAATGCCTAAGTTGTATACAATCTTAGAGTTGTATTTAGCTGTTAATTAGAGTTGGACATTCTCTCTTAAAGTGACTTTTTTGCTCTACAATTTTTTTTTAATTACACCATATCTGTAAAAGAAGACTGTAAATGCTTAAT
The DNA here is from genome assembly GCF_042186555.1 of Aquarana catesbeiana. Lineage (NCBI taxonomy): Eukaryota > Metazoa > Chordata > Amphibia > Anura > Ranidae > Aquarana > Aquarana catesbeiana. Next base: position 640,666,401 of record NC_133324.1, read on the forward strand.
TTTCCTACTACTCACAATGCTAAAAGCTGTCCTGATCCTGAATAATCTTTATGTGAATATTTCAAAGATATTGACAATCCTGGGAGTGTTAGTCTCCTTTGTACACTGCAGCTCTCATTAGTTCCTTGTGATAACCTCTGCAACACTAGTGAGAGCTACAAGGGACTCCCAGAAATTGCATCTTCCCTGTGGATTTCAAACAAATATTAATTAGGATTAGAATTATGTTCAATTGCATGGGCAGCAAGAAAGTTAACTGGAATAAATTCAGTGCAGTGCATAAAAAAATCACATAAACATAACATGCAAGTGTCCAACATGAAAAAAACTAAATATTCACATATGAGTGTATACATATAAGTTGAGGAAAAAAGTCCCACTGAAGAGCCAAAAGTGATTGAAGAGTCTTCTTGTGTATATTGTGAGAAATGGAAGATTCCAAAAGAGCCTCCAAGCTTTTTAGCAATGAAACCACCACAATGAACACCACAGTGTGTAAAGAGTGTGGGCTCACTGGATTCTGATCACAAAGGAGAGGTCAAAAAGACTTATAAATATCCACACAGCCTCCAAATTGTTTCAGGGATCATGACAGGTCATTGCACTTCAATGTATCCCACCAGTCAGTATGTGATGAGGCTCCACACAGGCAACAAAGGCAACACAAGCAAGGTATTATAAAAGAAGAAAGAGACACCTTCCATAGTGTAAAACCATAGATACATCAATATTTTTTAAAACTGAGTGCACTTAAAATCTGTAGGAGTTGTACAAGCAATTCAAATCACATGTGTAGTCCATTTCCTAAATCAAAGATGGCCACGGCAGGTGCATTCGCAGTGGCATGTGTTCCGCTCTACACGTTTCATCATATGTGATGTAATCAGGGGCACGAAACACATGCTGCCACTGTTGTTTATTTATACTAAGCACCATGGGGAGGATCGCTATCCAATTGGATAAGCTAGATGCCTTATTACCCCATCAAGGGATACCCATAGCACAATCATCCCTATGTTTTAAGAAAACTTTAGGTGATAATAAATGTATTCAATTTTAAAACCAGTTACAGAACAAAAATCCCCCCAATAATTGTACCTATATATACCTGTATATAGAAATATTAAATATATAAACTATAATATATGAATTTGTTTTTAAATAAAAATGTTGATAAATTTTTAACAAGTCAATTCCCTCCCTGAAACAAAAATCAGGGAAGAAATGCTAAAGAGCCCTAGGTATTATCAAAAATTCTTACCCTTTAGGAACCCTGCATGCCAGTACATTTCTCAACAAGAGTTTGAGCTGACAGCACAGTTCCATCACAAACAGTGCTATCAAGTCTGCCCAGTTCTCTCCTTCTAGACTACAGAACAATTGCCAATCACCTTTGAGGGAGAAATCGGGAGGGTTGATAGCACTGCACGGGATTTCACTTATTGGCACAATCAATTGGTATTTCTGTATTTGCAGTAATTTTAAAGAGACAAACATTGGGAAAAGTGCATGTATTACAGAGATGTACCTGTTTTTTGTTCAGACATACAATCACAAGTATTATTTAGGAAATAAATACAAATATGTTTGAAATGAATTGCACGAAGCATACTATACAATTTTTTTACTGACATTATCCATATGCCACTATTGAGTAATTTCAAAATTAGGAAACCCTTCTATGTAAATAAAGTAGACCCAGGTTTTCTTTTATTTGCAGGATGTGACAGTAGAGTAAAATAATGATTCACTGAAAAACTCGGACTTGGTAGTATAACTAAAGGCTGTGCTTACTGTAGTATTTTTTCACATGATAGAAATAACATGGCAAGCTTTTGCATCCAGAGATGTCAGTATAGTCTTGAGAAACCTAAGATCTGACCCTTGGGCCTTCTACAGCCCTTAGTACCCAGAGGCAGTTCAATTTCTTTTTAATCTACTTTGCATTTGTCAGCCAGCAAACCTCCGGGATATACCTCCAGAATATTAAAATTTTTCTATTTTTTACCTATAAAAATAAAATGCCTACAGTTTTGCTTACAAGTATAGTAACACTTTCAAATTCTATTGATTCACAAGGAAAGCATACTTATATTCCCAAGACATTTTTATAAGGTATATGTCAAAGTTTCGGACATAGAACTACATGTACACTGCACCGCAACTGTAGTAGTGCCGGAGAGAGACAGATCGCTAATCAGAAGGGAACAATAGTTTGTAGATGAATCATCTACTGTAGGTTCACTTCAGAAATGTGTGAAACTATTTCAGGATTGCTTCTAGGTAATCTCAAGTGTCTGCTTTCTGGCAGGATACACAAAGGGATGTGTCTTGTGATAAAGTCAGTCAGTCTTTGAAGCATTCTGTGAAAGTTTACTAGGAGACAGGAATGGCAAGAACTGATAATAGATAATCTTGAGGGTAGAAATAATATAGAACGGGAATAGCTGTGAAAAAAAATATAAGTGGGGATGAAGTATGTCCCTGGCAGAGCATAACAAATAAAAATAATGAATGTGAGAAGTCTTTAGTAATAAACAAAATATTTCACAGACAATTTACTTAGCTGCATATCTATGATATATTGCCAGATATACCTTTGATATATCTAGCAACTGACTGCACATACCTAATGAGCAGTTGTTGCAAGGTTTTCTGAGAAATCTAACATTTAAAATAATTACATTTGTGAAAATGTTACTAGTTTGAAGAAATGTTTAAATCTGTAATGTTGGGAAGAAAGTGTACTCATGTTTTCTTAAAATAAGTAAATATGATAAACTAAAACAAACTTTACATTTACAACATACCTATTTTATGTCAGCAAATACTTATTCAGGTTAGGAGCAGGCTATGCAGAAATGTGAATAATCAGAGGCCAGCTACATTAAACATATACAGTATCTGCAACAATGACATTGCCTATGAAAAGGGAGTCCTGGGTAAATACAGCACTTGCATACTTTGCTGTGGTCAAGGTGCTCCCTTGTAGGAACGCAGAGTGATAGTGAAATGCTGCCTGCTTTGAAGGAAGTAATGTCCCAGAATAATGGAAAGAGGTAAGAATATAGCAGTCTATAAGGAAAAGCTGTGCAGCAGAATGCATTATTTCAGTTGTATTTCATATCTCATTTCCTGTAACAAGATTACACTTGCATTTATATAACACATTTATGTTAAGCCATACACAAATATGTTTACTTATTTTATATTCCTACAGTAAAACGATTGAAACTGAAAGCAGTTTTTTTACAAACCAGGCCTGTCCAAAATTAATGTTTTATTCTTCCACCCCACCACAGGATGCCGTAATAGATAATTGTAATTTTAGTCTTAAATGGCAGGATTCTTAATGCAACAATACATGCACACATGATCACATAAACAAACAGTTATAATAATTGGGAATGACAGGTTAAGTGTTTCTGAGGGCTCATGTCACCAGGTGTTAATTTTTTTTCAAAGGTTGCATTTTCTATCTGAACACAAAATGACACATTTGAATGGCAAATTCAGTATTTGACAAGAAAAGGCTGCATTTGACATGCTTTGTTTGCAGTTCAGATATATCTCAATAGGACCTTTTTGTGTTCAAAGAAATGCAGGGCAGCATGAAGCAGGCCAAATGAAGCATCTGAACTGGCATATTTAATGGTTAATTAAAGTATTTGAGATTTTCATGAACTGCATTTTTTTGTATAATCAGTATTTCTTATATTCTCGAAAAACCATACTAAGTGAATAAAGATAACAGAAATGAAGACAAGCGCATAAAAGTATAAACATAAAGGGTATGTTCCATCTGTAAGGCAGACATCACATCTGATCAACATCATTAACAATAGTACAGCCCATTAATAAGAGCAAAACCATCATACCAACCCCACATTGTACATTAATTCTAGATACAAAAAGACATTGCTCCCCTCCAGTTAGTCCGTAGTTAAAACCTACTTTTGCAATATATGATGACCTGCATTTAATGTGCATTCCAATCGCACTTTGAGTGCAAGAAAGCAACACCTGTCAACCTAGTTCATCATAACATTTTAATTTCTTTCATCAGGTAAAAGAAAATTTTACATCAAGTACATCAAAAGGAAAATACTATCAAGCATTCCCACATGGTGCATTGCATTCTGTAGTTCAAAGTTTGCTTGCTGGCAACAGCAGTTCCTCTTATGCATCGTACAAACGACCGGTTTTGCCATCGGAATAAACTTTGAAGGTTTCTCCGACGGAACTCCAACGGAATTCCATTCAAGCGGTCTTGCCTACACACGGCCAACCCAAAGTCCGACCGTCCAGAATGCGGTGATGTTCAGCACGTACGACGGGACTAGAAAAAGGAAGTTCAATAGCCAGTAGCCAATAGCTTCCGTCTCGTACTTGCTTCAGAGCATGCTTCGTTTTTGCTCTGTCGGAACAGCATACAGACGAGCTGTTTTCCCAATAGGAATTTGTTCCGTCGCTAATATTTAGAACATGTTCTATTTCTAGGTCCATCAAAATTTTCGAAAAAAAAAGTCCGATGAGGCATACACATGATTGGAATAGACAATGAAAAGCTTCCATCTGACTTTTTCTGTCGGACTTTCCAATTGTGTGTACGCAGCTTTAGACCTTGAGAGACTGCATCTCCAATCAAGCACATGTCCATTACTTGCTGAAATCCAGGGTGGAGTCCTTCCACCTGTTGTGGCCACTACAAGGGGCCCCACTCTACTTGATGGATTTTTATTTAAATAAGTTTCAGAAAACTCAACAAGAGAAGCTGGAACACTCAAATGTAACATATATATAAAACACAAAGCGCTGTGATGCTAAATAGCTGATAATTACACATAAAACCAAGTGAGGCTGCTATCAAAAGAGAGTGTTTTCAGAGTCACTTAAAAAGAATAAATAATGATATTTGAAGCGCTTCACAATGTGCATGAAAATGAATATATAAGAATAAATATAAATAGTCAAATAAATCCAGCGGTGAGTAAAAATTCCTATAAAATCCAGCAATCAAAATAGTGTAAAATTATTAAAAATTAGTGACACCAAATGTGTAAAAAATTCACATAAAAAATCCACATAAAAATAAATATATAGGGATGTATTCAGAAGGTTCAATTACACAGGTGTAGAATCCTGATTGGTATAGAGCTTTTGATCACTAGCAAAGCTGTTTAAAAACACTTGCTTAATTAAGGTGCTCATTGATAGTACCAATGTGTTTTTTGCTTCTATTCACAACCAATGTGGGAATCATAAACAGGCAGATAAGAGAAAAAAAACAATCATTGTGCAATAGTTAGGATACCAAGGTACACAGGCAAACTTCAATCCACTCACGTGTGCCTTATAATGATAAGGCATATGCAGGTTTTACTATAGCAGTCAGCCGCCTTAGACAGGAGCAGATTCAGTGCAGTACACTGTGTGAAACTGCTGATCTGCACAGAGCTTCATTGGCTCCTCCCACGCGTTACATCACAGTCACGTGACTTTTTCAAGGAAAAAGTCACGTGACTGTGATGTAACGCGTGGGAGGAGCCAAGGAAGCTCTGTGCAGATCAGCAGTTTCACACAGTGTACTGCACTGAATCTGCTCCTGTCTAAGGCGGCTGACTGCTATAGTAAAACCTGCATATGCCTTATCATTATAAGGCACACGTGAGTGGATTGAAGTTTGCCTGTGTACCTTGGTATCCTAACTATTGCACAATGATTGTTTTTTTTCTCTTATCTGCCTGTTTATGATTCCCACATTGGTTGTGAATAGAAGCAAAAAACACATTGGTACTATCAATGAGCACCTTAATTAAGCAAGTGTTTTTAAACAGCTTTGCTAGTGATCAAAAGCTCTATACCAATCAGGATTCTACACCTGTATAATTGAACCTTCTGAATACATCCCTATATATTTATTTTTATGTGGATTTTTTATGTGAATTTTTTACACATTTGGTGTCACTAATTTTTAATAATTTTACACTATTTTGATTGCTGGATTTTATAGGAATTTTTACTCACCGCTGGATTTATTTGACTATTTATATTTATTCTTATATATTCATTTTCATGCACATTGTGAAGCGCTTCAAATATCATTATTTATTCAAATGTAACATAACCACCAACATCTCTTGTTGGACAGGAAGAAATTATGACAGGGAGATCATGATCTTAGAGTATGTTAGAATTTAAGGATCCAAAGGGTAACCCATGGCACCAGGCCCAACATATAACTAAACTATCACTTTTGAGAGGACTGAACTTGATTTAGCATCTAAAATGACTCAGCCCCTATGTAAAAAAAATGGAATGAGAGTCACCTTGTAATAGAAGAAGTTTTTTTAAAGTATATATTTTAAGTATATTTAAAGAATAACTCCACTTTCATGGGGAAAAAAATTGCAACTAAAAAAAAAAGGATATACAAATGCTACACAAGCCATTATTTAATTGAAAAAAGACCTTTCCTTTTCATTCTGTAGTGCTGTAATTTTCTGTAAAATGCAATGCAATATGGCAACCTGGAGGCGTTCTGTACGTAGATGGTATATGGAACATGGTATATGCGTGTGTGATTGATTCACTGATTTTCCTGGAAGTCTGCATAAGATACAAGTCAGACTTTGGGCATCCTCTACAACAAAAATTACATTTTTGGTGAGATACTCCCAAGGGAAGATCATGTCTAAAGGTATGCAGACCCTGGCACTTTCCTTAATAGAATCCTGCAAATGCAGCAGCTGATTGATAAACATAAAGTCACTCCCAATTACATTCATTTTGCATGTGGACACAGACAAACAAACATCTATTTCTTCAGAATAAAAAGGAATCTGCAACAACATTTTTAAAAATCCTGCAATGTACCTAGATAACTCAGCAACAAAAGCAGCATTACTCTTTAATGCGCTGGTGGGTAGTGTGTTTAAACTTAATTATTTCCATGAGCTCTGCTATTTAACACTTTTGGGTGTTTCAGACAGCAGGTCCCTGCCACCTAAAGTGGCTCCTCCCACCAGCTTTAATTACATTTTTTAACGCAGTGACACAGTCACTTTTTATTAAGGTTGAAAGTGGCACACAAAGAAAGCCAGACAAGTGGGTATTTTCAGGTAATCAATGACTTGACTTTAATTTAAAGACTGCACTTTTAGCTTTAAAAAATCTGTACAGGATGCAAGATGTACTGGTACCTCAGTAAGAGGCAATGATCAGTAAATGAATGAACACAGCGACTATTTATCTAATTATTTAGTGATACGTCTCTTTTTTGCTTGCAAGCTTTAGTGACAGCTAATTCTAATAAGATCATTATATTTGTACATAAATATGTCTTTGCTACTGCATGAAGATAGAGTTTCCTCTATTATTCATTCTCTCTCATCTCTATTCGCTAGTTAAAAGTGCCCATTAATTTAATTACCTAACTGGTCTTGAATTTCAACCATTATTTTGGTTTGAATTATATGTTACCACTAGACAAGGTCCAGCTACTGTTTCTGAAAGCTTTGTTACATTTCAGGGTGTTTGTTGAAAGTGTCTAATTACTAACAAAGCAAGTGAAAACTCGAATAATGTTTAATTGCCACATAGATCCTTACATAATCGCTAAGTGTTCTGCTTGCTTGATAGTGTTCTAACATAACTGTTTCTATGAGAAAGCATGAGTCTTTAACTGGCAGAAATGTTATCAAATCCTGTAATCATCAACTAAATCGACAAAATTGTAACTTAATATTTTTACAGTAGTACTCAGTAAATTTACGTAGATAGCCTACATAGTGGTGAATGAGTCACTTTGCCAGTCATACTTATTTAAGGACTACTTTTTCCATTCTCAAGTCTCCCATTTAAACTTAGGTCTTTGCCATTTCTTAAAATTGATAGAATGTATTTTTTGTTGACATTGCTTGTCATGACCTCTCAAGGCTCTGTAACACATTGCTTTCACATTGTGTTTAAAGGGCAAGTGCTATGCCATTATTATTATTATTATTATACAGGATTTATATAGCGCCGACAGTTTACGCAGCGCTTTACAACATTAGGGCAGACAATACAAGTACAATACAATTCAATACAGGAGGAATCAGAGGGCCCTGCTCATTAGAGCTTACAATCTAGGAGGGAGGGTCAAGTTATACAAAAGGGTAATAGCTGTGGGGGATGAGCTAATGGAGAAAATAGTGCAGTTATTAGATGGAGGCAGGATAGGCTTCTCTGAAGAGGAAAGTTTTCAGGGATCGCCTAAAAGTGGATAAATTTGGAGACAGTCTGACAGATTGGGGTAGGGAATTCCAGAGGATGAGCGAGGCTCGGGGGAAGTCCCGGAGGCGGATATGGGAGGAGGTGATGAGGGAGCTAGAGAGCAGGAGGTCTTGGGAGGAACGGAGATGGCGATTAGGTTGGTATTTTGAGACTAGGTTAGTGATGTAGCTGGGGGCAGAGTTGTGGATGGCTTTGTAACTTATTGTTAGTATTTTGAATTTAATTCGTTGGGCGAGTGGCAGCCAATGGAGGGATTGGCAGAGAGGGGTAGCAGACACTGAGCGGTTTGTAAGGTGGATAAGTCTGGCAGCAGCATTCATGATGGACTGCAGGGGGGATAGTCTGTTTAAAGGTAAGCCAATGAGGAGTGAGTTGCAGTAGTCAAGGCGAGAGATAACCAGGGAGTGAATCAGGAGCTTTGTGGTTTCATTGGTTAGAAAGGGACGTAGTTTAGAGATGTTGCGGAGGTTGAGGCGGCAAGCTTTGGAAAGTGATTGGATGTGGGGCTGAAAGGAGAGTTCAGAATCCAGGATAACACCTAGCACCCTGACATGTGGGGACGGGTGGATGGTTGTGCCATTGCTCTTGACAGAGAAGTCAAGGGAAGAGGCACGTGGGGGAGGAAATATTATAAGCTCAGTTTTGGACAAGTTGAGTTTGAGGAAGTGGTGTGACATCCATACAGGTATGTCGGTTAGTAAGTTAGTGATGCGTGAAGAGACTGATGGAGTGAGTTGAGGGGTGGAGAGATAGATTTGCGTGTCATCAGCATAGAAATGATATTGAAAGCCATGAGAGGCTATCAGCTGACCCAGGGAAGAGGTGTAGATTGAAAATAAAAGAGGTCCGAGAACAGAACCTTGGGGAACCCCGACAGAGAAGGGAAGAGGAGTGGAGGAAGTAGAATTGTAAGTGACACTGAAGGTGCGTTGGGATAGGTAGGATGAGAGCCACTGAAGAGCGCAGTCACGGAGACCGAGGGAGTAAAGTTTTTTGAGGAGGAGGGGGTGGTCAACTGTGTCAAAGGCAGCTAAAAGATCCAGAAGTAGGAGTACAGTATAGTGTCCATTGGTTTTTGCAGTTAGTAGGTCATTTGTGAGTTTTAAAAGAGCAGTTTCTGTGGAGTGTTGAGGGCGGAATCCAGATTGAAGGGGATCAAGAAGGTTGTTTTTAATGAGGTGGTCACTCAATTAATTGTAAACCAGGCGTTCAAGGAGTTTAGAGGAAAAGGGGAGCAAGGAGATAGGGCGTAGGTTGTTAAGATTGGTAGGGTCCAAGGACGGCTTTTTGAGTATGGGGGTGACCAGTGCATGTTTTAGAGCGTTGGGGAAGATGCCAGAGGTGAGGGAGAGATTGAAGATGTGGGTTAGAGAGTGTAGGATAGAGTCAGAGGGTGACCGTAGCATTTGAGAGGGAATAGGGTCCAGGGGACAGGTGGTTAGGTGGGCGATAGAAAGGAGTTTAGCAACTTCATCTGTAGTAGCAGATTTGAATAGGGGGGGGTGTCAGTTGTACCTGTTGACATGGGGTCTTAGCTGGGGGAGATACCTGTAGAATGGAGATTTCATCACGGATTGTATCAATCTTGTTTTTGAAGTGATTAGCAATCTCCTGGGCAGTGAGTGAGTCAATGGGTGGAGGCGGTGGAGGACAAAGTAGAGTTGAAGGTAGAGAAGAGTTTACGGGGATTGGATGAGAAGGTGTTAATAAGAGTTGTAAAATAGGTTTGCTTGGCAGTGTGGAGGAAAGAATAGTATTTTTGGAGGGCAGATTTGTATTGATTGAAGTCTTTGAAAGACTTAGTCAGGTGCCACAGATGCTCAAGAGCACGACTACGTTTTTTGAGACTTTTGGTGTCATCTGTTTGCCAGGGTTGTAGGGGTCGAGGCCTGATTCTGCGTGTAGTGAGGGGAGCGAGCTTGTCCAGGATGGTGGTCAGAGATTTATTGTAGATGGATGTGGCTTGGTTGGGGCAGGACAGGGGAGAGATTTTGTCATAGAGGTGGTCAGTAGCAGAATAGAGGAGAGAGGAGTTGAAGTTGCGAAAGTTTCTACGGGTGATGGTTAGGCGATTGGAGGGAAAGGTGGTGGAAGACAGGGGGAGAGAGAAACTAATAAGATGGTGGTCGGAGAGAGGAAAAAGATTGTTTGAGAAGTTGCATGGAGTGCATAGGTAGGAGAATACAAGGTCAAGGGTATTGCCATCAGAGTGAGTAGAAGCCTGTACCCATTGCTTCAGGTCAAATGACGAGGTTAGACTAAGAAGTTTAAAAGTAGCAGGAGTGTTTGTATTAGCAGGGATGTTGAAATCACCGAGAAGGATTGTTGGAATATCCGAAGAGAGAAAGTAGGGTAGCCAGGCAGAAAACTCATCAAGGAAAGTTGATAATGGTCCAGGGGGCCGGTAAATCACAGCAATTCTTAGGGAAGTAGGAGAGAATAGACGTATACAGTGGGCTTCGAATGATGAGAGGGAAAAATAGGGAGGAGGGTGAATAACCTGGAAGGTGCTCTGGGGGGATAGGAGGAATCCCACTCCACCTCCCTTGGGTCCATTAGGCCTAGGGGAGTGAGTCCAGTGAAGGCCACCCTGGGAGAGGGAAGCAAGAGAAGGGGTGTCATATTCATGGAGCCAGGTTTCGGTGAGAGCAAGTAGATTGAAAGAATTAGTGACAAAGAGGTCATGAACAGCAGTGAGTTTGTTACAGACAGAGCGGGCGTTCCAGAGGGCGCAGGAGAGAGGGAGGCTGGTGTTGGGAATAAGAGGAATGGAGATTAAATTGTGTAGATTGCGACTACTGCCAGAGGATGTAGGGTGATGGTGATGGGTGTGTTGGGTACAGTTAAATAAGGGAGGCCCAGGGTTTGGGGAAATATCTCCAGCGATTAGGAGAAGCAGAAGAGTGAGGGAGGTAATATGAGAATATGATTTGTATAAGGGGATGTGCTTCAGTATCCTGGGGGGTATGTTAGCAAGTGGGCTTAGAGTTAGAAAGAGGTGATGAGTGCAGTAATAGGGGGAGGGGAGAAGTGAGGGTGATATGTACAGATTGTGTGGTGGAGCAGAGGGATGTAGAAAAGGGAGCTTGAGGAGAGAGACTGCAATTGTGAAGAGGAGGAGAGGTAAAGAGTGCATGTTTCAGAGAAGGAGAGATAATATGAAAATGAGATCAACTGCAATCTGCTATGGTTTGCTTTGTGCAAATCGCTGAAGTGCAAGAGCAGAAGTGCCACTTATTTTAAGAACGCCACTTCTTTGGAAGAACCCCTGTATGTGCAGCCCCCTGTATGTGTTCCCCCGTAAAGAAAGCCTTGTTATATACTGTGTTGGGTGTGGATGGAATCTGGCAATTAATCAATTAGGAGGGCATATTAGGAACACAGCAAGCAGGGCATAACTTTCACACCACAATCAAACTGCAAGGGGACTAAAAGGCCAAAATTGTAAAGATAAGGAAACCCATAATTTAGGTAAGACTTGATGGCTAAATAAACATTGAAATAATGTGAGCATGGCTACAGATGTAGTTGAGACAGTGGTGACAAACAGATTACCAAAAATGTATGTAAGCGGTCAGTCAATTTTCAGTTTGCAGGACATGGGAATATAAACGCAGATTACCAAAAATGTATGTAAGCGGTCAGTCAATTTTCAGTTTGCAGGACATGGGAATATAAACGCAGACTACCAAAAATGTATGTAAGCGGTCAGTCAATTTTCAGTTTGCAGGACATGGGAATATAAACGCAGATTACCAAAAATGTATTATAATCATGACTGCTTGACTACATATTTTATTTCTTGAGAATTCAGGTATGGGTTTGGCGCTGTTCTTATTAGGCTTAGCGTGTCTTACTTTATTCACCTCTAATCAAGTGAGATAAATGGTATTTGAAGGGAGACAAAAGTTGTTTTCTACTTAGTGGAAAGTATATAAAACAAGCAGCATCACATTTATGTGGCTAGATTTTTCATGTGTTTATGGTGTTTTAGATCTTCAAATGTGTTGAGGGGAGTGTGGGGGGGGGGGGGGACGTGGGGTATGGGTGAAATGTGCTTATATCATATATTGTATTGCTTAAATCAAGAACATTTGTGTGCAATATTTATACAGTAAAAGTGCTCATGTGCCAAAAGATTTGCATTAAAACTCTCTTATCAAACATTTGATTTCCAGTACAGTCTATTTTTCAGTGTAGTTTCCAGTGCAGTCTATATTAATTTTATTTCTTTGGTGATAATTTCCTTGCTTTCATTGGTGAAGGTGCTATTAGAATCTTGTGCTCTTAATGTGCAAACACTCACCAGCTGTTTTCACCCCTGCTGGGGTATCAGGCAGTCACAGTCTATGCCACTGTGCGGCAGCCCCCTGGCAGTCTCAGGATCGTAATGGTATTATACATAAAAAGAGAGGGGATGTCCATAGCGTAATTATTATAATTGTTGTAAAATGTTTACTTGTAGAAAAAAAGAGAAATATACTTGTTATTGTTGGTGGTAATGTCATGGCTTATGCAAAATTATTGGCATTTAGGGTTGTATTGACAAAAGAAAAAACAAGTTCAAATTTAACCACTTAAGCCCCGGAAGGTTTACCCCCCTTCACGACCAGGCCATTTTTTGAGATACAGCTCTGTGCTTTAACTGACAATTGCCCGGTCGTGTGACGCTGTACCTAAATACAATTTATGTCCTTTTTTTTCCCCAGAGATAGCTTTCTTTTGGTGGTATTTGATCACCTCTGCAGTTTTTATTTTTTGCGCCATAAACAACAAAAAAAAAACAATATTATTTACTTTCTGCTATAAAACATACCCAATAAAAAAATGTAAAAAATCAAATGTATTCATCAGTTTAGGCTAATATGTATTCTGCTACATATTTTTGGTTAAAAAAAATCCCAATAAGCGTATATTGATTGGTTTGCATCTAAAAACTATGGGTTAGATATATTGAATTTACTTTTTTTTTACTAGTAATGGCGGCGATCAGCGATTTTTGGTGGGACTGCAACATTGCGGTGGACAAATCGGACACTAAGTGACACTTTTTGGGGACCAGTGATCAGTGCTAAAAAAAATGCACTCTCACTGTACTTATGATACTGGCAGGGAAGGGGTTAACATTAGGGGCGATCAAAGGGTTAAGTGTGCTTCTAGGGAGTGCTTTCTAACTGTGTGGGGGGATGGCTTAACTGGAGGAAAACAGAGATCCGAGTTTATACTTAGCAGAAACACAAGATCTCCATCTTCCTCTCTGATAGAGTCCCGCAGGAGGGCCGACATACTGCAGTATATCTGCGTTGGGCGGTTCTTAAATGGTTAGAAGATATCTAAACCCTCAAAAAATATTTAATATAGTGCAGCTTAGCAGCCCTCAGATGTGGAGACTGCATTCGTTTTCATTTTTCAAGCTTTTTTTACTTTTATTCTCACCTGGTGATTCTTCCAGTAACACACTTTCAGTCCTAGGATGAAATTACTCTTCTCTGCACAGGTCAAGGGCACAGGAAGTTATCAGTTTACAAGATTTCTGATGAACAGTCATTTTTTTTAACTTATCAAACAAATATAACAAGAGGCATTTAAAGGTATATTTAAAGTGGTATTAAACCCAAAACCAAAAAATGTAATAAATTGCATCTTAACCATCATATTAATTACTCATCATCATTTTCTTTTTTTTTTTTTTTAGACTTTTTTCCTTTTTGTTTTCACCGGGTGATCTGGCCAGTGACACACATCCTATATTAGTGCCCCCCCTCTGGATGAAGGAGCACAAGTGCACCTTTGAATAGCAGAATTGTCAATCTAGAGGAGGGGAGTGTTAGAAGCACTAGCATATTTAGATACACTAATAAATTTAAGCCAAACTCCAGTTAATACTTTGTAATCAGTTAGAGTAGCCTTTTATTTTTTCCTTTTGGGATAAAGGTTTTACATAAATAAATAAAAGCTGACCATTGTAAACACCCCTGCCAGTGTTAAGTGGTTGTGTCTCATCTCTGTTACTGATACATTCGGTTCTCTTGAAAAATACCAGACTTACTGGCTGGATCACCAGATGAAAATAGAAGAAAGAAAGCCTAAAAATGAATGCAGCCAGAATTTTTAAGAAATGGTAAGCTGCAATATAGTAAATGTTTTCTGTTGGGTTTAATACCAATGTAACACCAAAAGGGACCAAAGAGAAAGCTCTGGAGTGTGATAACGACACACTTCTGAAAGATAATCAGCATTCTCAGAAGACACTAAATCAAATTGATTTTTAAAGTGTCTATTGAGATGCAAACACATTGTTCTTTTAGGAACTAAGTACTTGGGCACTAGTAAGCTTTGTTTTTGAAGTATTTAACAAAGCCTTGGATTTCAGTCGTTTTGGGGTTGCTGCTTATCAGTTGGAAAAAGAGAGAAAAAATAGAGCACTTTTTTAATATATCACACTTAAGACCCGGCAAGCTGTATTAATCCAAGTCTTCCAAGACATAGCATGCCATTAAAATCCAAATTTGGACATCGATATGCAAGCTGTGTTTTAAGAGACTCGATAAAGCTTTTTGGATTTGAACTGTTACTTATTAAATAAATACTTGGAAAAAAAATGACTGCCTTAAAGTGGTTCTATAGCCCCTCTTTCGCTCCTCACTGGAAAGATTGGCTCCCACTGCTGTCAATAAGATTTCGTGATGAACGAGCTGGGGCTTAGCTGTATTGTCTGTATCTATAGACACAAGCAGCGTGGCTCAGGATCGAACTTACATGAGTGCCCCCATAGAAAGCAGCTTTCTATGGTGGCCACTCCCCGAAGAGGAGAAGCCAGGAGCGCCGGTGGGGGACCCCAGAAGAAAAGGATCGAGGCTGCACTGTGCAAAACCATTGCAAAGAGCAGATAAGTATGACATGTTTATTATTTCAGTGAAAAAAAAGTAAGCTTTACAAACACTTTAACAGCTTTCCGACCAGCCGGCGCAGTTATACTGCGGCAGGTTGGCTCCCCTGGGCGAGCCATCGTAGCTGTATGTTGGCTCTTTAAGACACTGTAGCGCACCTGCAGCGTATCCCTGGAGCTGATGCACGTGCCCAGCGGGCACAATGACCGCTGGGCACCCGCAATCGCTTGTGACAGAGCAAGAACAGGGACCAGTGTGTAAACAGGGGAGAGGAGACTAAGTAGGAACAACGATCTCTCTCCTCCTCTAGTCAGCCACATTCCCCCCACAGTTAGAAACACACATAGGGTACACAGTTAACCCCTTAAACGCCCCTTGTGTTAACCCCTTTCCTGCCAGTGACATTTATACAGTAATCAGTAATCTGATCGCTGTATAAATGTCACTGGTCCCAAAAAAGTGTCAAAAGTGTCCAATGTGTCCGTCGCAATGTTGCAGTCCTGATAAAAATCGTAGATCACCGCCATTACTAGTAAAAAATAATAATATTAAAAATGATAAAAATCTATCCCCTATTTTGTAGACGCTATAACTTTTTGCAAACCAATCAATATACGCTTATTGCAATTTTTTTTTAATCAAAAATATGTAGAATAATACATATTGGCCTAAACTGATGAAGAATTTTTTTGGGGGGGGATATTTATTGTAGCAAAAAGTATAAAATATTGTATTTTTTTCAAAATTGTCGCTCTTTTTTTGTTTATAGCATAAAAAATAAAAACTGCGGAGGTGATCAAATACCACCAAAAGAAAGCTCAATTTGTGTGGAAAAAAGGACATAAATTTTGTTTGGGTACAACTTTGCATGACCGCGCAATTGTCAGTTAAAGTGACGCAGTGCCATATCGCAAAAAATGGCCTGGTCAGGGGCTGAAGTGGTTAACCACTTCAAGTCTGGACACTTTTACGCCCTTCCAGTCCAGGCCATTTTTCAGCTCTCAGCACTTTCGCACTTTGAATGGCAATTACTCAGGCATGCAGCCATGTACACAAATTAAATTTTTATCACTTTTCTGAGACAGATAGGTATTTCTTAAGTGGCATGGTGAGTCTTTTAAAGACTTAATTTTTTGCTACAAGTTGTCTGGGGAGGGGAGAGAAGGGGATAGCTAATGAGAGATGGAGTGTCTCTCGCAGTCTCTAGTAATGATCTCTTTACAGATGGACAGGTATAATACCAAGTTTCAGGCATTATTATTTGAGGCCTAGATTTTTTTGAGGTAAAAGTTTCAGATGTTGTCAAGTAAAAGAATATTCCCCCTTGCAATTTTAACACCTGATTCAAAAATGTTTTTTACTAGGAAAAGTTCATTTTAGGCATTAGGATGATGTAGAAGTAAAGAAGCCTTAGTTATTACAGTTCACACTAGTTCTGCTTTTTGAAAATTAACTTGTTATTGAAAATGTAAATAAAACAAAACAATGTATATATTAGTTTTTTCTTTAAAACTTAATTATGTGCAATTAACTTTTTATCCCTATTCCCAGCAGGGATTTATTCAAAATAATTAGCTTTTGAAAACAGTATTTACTACATGCTTTAACGTTAATACATTTCTAATTAATTAATTGTGAATGCCTACAGCACTCATAATCCGTGAATGAAAGATGCATGCAACATTTGCTAACATTGGAGGAGGGTGACCAGCTTGCTCCTGATGGTATAACCTAACCAGGGGTTTGGGAACCTGGCTACTAGGTTATTAATGAAATACGCACATAGAAACAATTAAAGTGATTGTAAAGTCTCTTTTTTTTAAATTAAAAATAACAAACATGTTTTACTTACCTGCTCAGTGCTGTGGTTTTTGCACAGAGCAGCCTGGATCTTCCTCTTCTCGGGTCCCTCTTTGGCTCTCCTGGCCTCTCCCTCCTGATGAGTGCCCCCACAGCAAGCAGCTTGCTATGGGGGCACCAGAGGTGCAGCTCCGTGTATCCATTAAGATATGGAGCTGTGGCCCGAGCCCACCCCCTTTCTCTCCTCATTCCCTGACTGACTTTGATTGACAGCAGGGAGCCAATGGTGCCTCGCTGCTGTCTCAGCCAATGGGGAGGGGAGTCCCGGGCAGCCCAGACAATCCTACAACATCGCTGGATAGAAATGAGGCTCAGGTAAGTATTAGGGAGGCGTGTGTCTTCAGGAGCATATATATTCCCGAGAATTATCCCGAGAATTATCCACCGCTAGTTGCTGTTCCCGTATTGTGCCTTGGGTTTTGGGGAGACCGATTTCCCTGGGCTGGGCGAGACGCCCGACGCGAGCTCCGTGAGTGTGACCGCGAGTCCCGCGGACTTGATGTCAGCCAGGAGTCCCGCAATCATCTCACGGAGAAGAAGAACAGGGAAATTCTGATGCAAACAAGCATTTCCCCATTCTGCCTTGTGACAGGACACTAATCACAGCTCCCTGTGATCGGGAGCAGTGATCAGTGTTGTGTCACACATAGCCTATCCCCCCACAGTTAGAACACATCCCTAGGACACACTTAACCCCTTCAGAGCCCCCTACTGGTTAACCCCTTCACTGCCAGTGTAATTTTTACAGTAATCAGTGCAATGTATAGCACTGATCGCTGTATAAATGACAATGGTCCCAAAATGGCGTTAAAAGTATCCGATGTATCCGCCATAATGTCACAGTCACAATAAAAATCGCTGATCACCACTATTACTAGTAAAAAAAAAATTATTAATAAAAATGCCATAAAACTATCCCCTATTTTGTAGATGCTATCATTTTTGCGCAAACCAATCAATAAAAGTTTATTGCAATTTTTTTACCAAAAATATGTAGAAGAATACGTATCAGCCTAAACTGAGGAAAAAATTTGGGTTTTTTTATGTATTTTTGGGGATATTAAATTATACCAAAAAGTAAACAATATTGCTTTTTTTTTCAAAATTGACACTCTTTTTTTGTTTATAGTTCAAAAAATAAAAACCGCAGAGGTGATCAAATACCACCAAAAGAAAGCTCTATTTTGGGGAAAAAAGGACGTCAATTTTGTTTGGGAAAAAATTAGATAAAATATGTGGCGCTCCTCTAACCTCCAATACCAAACTGCAACAAACAAAATCGCCAGTGCTGAGGCAATCAATACACGTACAGTCCCCCTATTATATATATTGGTGTATAGTAATGTACCTTCATAACCACTCCAGAAACCAGAAAAAACTAAGATTAATTATCACCATACTAATAAAATCCAACTTGCAATCTAATAAGTGCACCGTGCTTCAATCTTAAAATATGCCACAGTATAGTCCCTGCGTGCCAATAAACCAGTGAGTCTGCATATTAAATATGCATATACTAATAAAGTGTCTTGTGCAGAGTGCAATTCCTAATGCAATAGACAAAACGCAAAATAAGTGACACAATGTGCAAAATGGTCATAATTGACATGAATATGTGAATGGAAATAGAGCTCAAAAAGTATTACAGTGAAAAAAAAAAAATATATATAAGTAGTTCCTCGTGCTGTAAAATAAACTACTCCTCTCTACAATATAGCAATAAATGAAAATATAACAGTAGCCCAATGAGCAGAATACTCATCTATAATATACTACAACTGTGAATATGAAAAGAACCCCACATCAACATGTGATTGGTGCTATTATACAAACAGTAATAATTGTGCAGTAATAACATCATACACGCATCCCTGCAGCTTGAGATGCGATCAAATACCCAAAGTAAATAAATTTAAAAATTGTGTTAGAGTCCAAAAAAGTGACAATAGTGCAATACAGTCCCCAACACTGCTATTGTCATGCAGATGTGATTTCTGGTGTCCACACAAAGCAGTCTATTGTAAAGTGCAAATAACAGTGACTTGTGCTGTTCTTCTAGTTGAGTTCTGGTGCATACACCAATTATTTCCCCCAGCCTCTCACCTCCAGTAGCGGCCCCCAATGGGCCGAATCAGGCAAATAGATAGTGCTCTGGTAAAGAGGGTAGGTTTCCTGAAGCGATTCACCTTCCCCGTGGGATGTCCGTGGATCTGGCTCTCCGTCTCACCTCCCGCCACTCACAGCAGTCCCGCCACTCACAGGAAGAAAGGAATAACTCCCATAGTGTAGTAATTTAAAATCAAGTTTATTGTGACAAACGTAGTAACTTACATCTAAAAACGAGCAGTGAAACAATATAAAGCTTCCGGGTTCGGCCGTCCCCAGGAAGCGTCGGCACCTGGCTCCTCCTACCCTGACGCGTTGCATCACACCACATGACTTTCTCAAAGGGATGAGGAGTCCGGTGCCATCTAGCCAGTTTATATGTATGCCGCTGTCATAGCAACGATTTAAACAAACAAAAAAGACGATCCTCCGTGCATAATAGTTTGGGAGCCACATCGCACGACTGCGCAATTGTCAGTTAAAGCTACGCAGTGCCAAATCGCAAAAAGTGCTATGGTCTTTGGCCAGCCAAATGGTCCGGGGCTGAAGTGGTTAAGGACAAGGCTCTCTGGCTGCAACTGACATTCTGAGACAAAATAGTAAGGAACGAAGGGGTTCCTTACTATAGTATGGTAGTAAGCAAAGTGAAAAGACAGGAAGTAACTCCTACTACTACTAGGAGAATAGACATACAAGAAAGCAAACAATAGAAGCCAGAAACACTGGGATCTATGTTCCAGTTTAATAGAGTCAAAAACATATTTCATATAGAAACAAGGATATAGGTCTCCATTTTTATAAAGGAGAAATATGTTTACTCAATGATGTTGGTGATGTTTTAAAATATCAATGACACACACAATACCTGCGTGTCAAATCATTGCCTATTTAGGTTATATACCAGGGATATGCAATTAGCAGACCTCCAGCTGTAGCAGAACTACAATTCCCATGAGGCATAGCAAGACTCTGAGAGCCACAAGCATGACACCCAGATGCAGAGGCATGATGTGACTTGTAGTTTAGCTGGAGGTCCACTAATTGCATATCCCTGTTATATACCAAAAAAAGAACTGAATAGGATCCGTGTTAGCTAATACATATTACACCAGGAGGTGATTTAAGATTTAATTAACATTTGGGCAACCTCTTTGTGCTTTATCAAAAATAAATACCATACGTTTTTTACAGCTGGTGATTGGCTTTCATGTAAAAGTGATCCAAAAAGTGCTTGGAAGGACCCCTCTTTCCACCACCACCTGCTGCCATTCCTGGGCTCTCTTGTTCCACTGAGGACCCCATAACCACTGTAAGTGGAAAGGTGGGCTGCACACGGAGGGGATGGAGGAACATCCATTCCATCTCCTCTGTGATAAATGAAGCCTGAAGCAATGAGGATTTTGTCCCTTCCAAATTCAGTGCTGTGTTTCCCTAGCCAGTACAACCAGAGAAGGAGCTGATTAGACAAATCGCTGTTTCATCAGCTGCCTTGTAGGGGAGAGAAGAGTTCAGGAGTCTAATAGAGAGGTCTACTAGAGAGGCTATGTTGTATTAAAGTACTTTTAAAATATTATTTACACCAAAAAGTTAATTCCAAAATTTAAATTTGAGCAGCTTTAATAATCTGAATCTCTACTCTTGAATTATAATAATAGTGCTTGCCTTACCTTGGGAGAGATTAATTGATTTCAGGTTACTAAATTCATCCCCTTCCATTTAGCGGGAGGAGGATGGGAACATAGGGACAGTTGCTGAGGCTGACCAAACATTCACTCCGACCTACAAGGCTTTTTGGTTGGACTATCTCGGTACTGATACACAGAGATAACCTTAAGGTAAAAAACATATAATTTATTACATACAAATAAAAAAAAACATACATAGGTCTCAATATAAAAGTTCAAAAACAGTATACAAATACTCAAAGGTTTCCCCAGGAAGTATCTGATGGTGGAGTTTTTCATAAATTAACCAATCTTCTACTAGTTTCACAGTACATGAACCGCTTTGTCAGGAGAAATAATCTATAAAACAAATAATGAAATAAGACACAAAAACAAGTAACACAAATTTACAAAAGCATATTAGATACATAAAGTTCAGTGATAACACTGAGAAGTTGCTTACCCAACAGGTCAACCGCCAGGAACAGGTCCTAGCTACTCAATAGGGTCCCCCAGCGGTGGGCATGGGGAAATGTGCGCAGATAAAGTCTAGATGGGGTAGGAAAAAATATATACACAATAGTAGGTGGAGTGGTGACCATTAAAAGATTGTATAATGCACGTGGATGGGGAAGGAAAGTGGAGGAAAAAACAGGGAGAGGGGGGAAGGGGAGGTGGGGGGAGGGGAAAGAGGCGGGAAGGAGATGGGAAAAGGGGGGAGGGGAGGGGGTGGAGGTGGGAAAAAAGGGGGAGAGGGAAAAGGGGGGTGGGAGGGAGGGTTGAAAGGGGGGAAAGGGGGAGGGGGGGTTTTGGAGAAAAGAGGGGGCGAGCAAAAAGGGAGGGGGAGGAAGGGGAAGAGTGAAGGGAGGGGATGCTCGGGAAGGATATGGAAGAAAAGGGGGATGGGGGAGGAAAAAGAGGGGTGCGCAGGGGGGGAGGGTTTGTTAGGTAAGTGCAGATATACAATGTGGTTAGAGAAATTATGGCCTACCTGATTAAATATAAATATATATATATATATATATATATATATATATATATATATATATATATATATATCTGCACTTACCCAACAAACCCCCCTCCCCCCTTTCTCCCCATCCCCCTTTCTTTTTCTTCCATATCCTTCCCGAGCATCCCGTCCCTTCCCCCTCCCTTACCCTTCCCCCCTATTTTCTTCAAAACTCCCCCTCCTCCTTTGCCCCCTCTTCCCTCTTTCCCCCCATTTTTCCCCTCCTTCCCGCCTTTCCCCCCTCTCCTTCCCTCCTATTTCCCCTTCCCCCCTCCCCCTGTTCTTCCCTCCACTTTCCTTCCCCGTCCCCGTGCACTATACAATCTTTTAATGGTCATCACTCCACCAACTATTGTGTATATATTTTTTTCCTTCCCCTATCTAGACTTTATCTGCACACATTCCCCCATGCCCATCGCGGGGGGACCCTATTGAGTAGCTGGGTCCTGTTCCTGGGGGTTGACCTGTTGGGTAAGCAACTTCTCAGTGTCATTACTGAACTTTATGTATCTAATATGCTTTTGTTGCTTGTTTTTGTGTCTTATTTCATTATTTGTTTTAAAGATTATTTTTGCAGACGAAGAGTTCTATGTACCGTGAAACTAGTAGAGGATTGGTTAATCTATGAAAAACTCCACCATCACATACTTCTTGGGGAAACCTTTGAGTATTTGTATACTGTTTTTGAACTGTTATTTTGAGACCTATGTATGTTTTTTTTTTAAATATGTAATAAATTATATGGTTTTTACCTTAAGTTTATCTCTGTGTATCAGTCCTGAGACAGTCCAACCAAAAAACCTTGTAGGTCAGAGTGAATGTTTGGTCAGCCTCAGCAACTGTTCCTATGCTCCTATCCTCCTCCCTCTTCCCTTATAAAAAAAAAATAATAATAATTTGGATGATGGTACTTCTTTATGCCTAGTTTTAGGTTTTGATATCTGAGGCTATACTCAAAAATGTCTTATCCCTTACATTTACAGTAGAAGCATCAGGCTGGGAGCCAATCCTATTGCCTATTGCCTAAATAATATATTACCGGTAAATATTTCCCTGCGCAGCTACCCAATACTACCAACAATCATGATCTAAAATTAGTGAACAAAAAAAACCACTTTAAATGACACTCTAACTACAAGTTTCACAAACTTATGTTCCCCTGATTTGTGATTGCAAGGTCTTAAAAATGTGTTAAAGCGTTCACAGAAATCAAAGCATTCATACAGTAAATATTCATCCAAAGTGCTCTTCAATCGCTAGTGCACAAAATGCGCTCACATTTGACCTCTATATATACAGAAGGTCAATAAATGCTTGCCATCATATGGATATTATAGCCAGGTCCTCTGTCACACTCTCCTTGTGAAATGCCAGTTGATGCACAAAATCCTCTTTTAAGGAGACATCTCCATGCTTTGTAATGCAGCCTTCACCACATACAGCAGTTCCGTAAAAAGACATTAGAGGACCATCTAATGCTCCATATAAAATAAAGCTCACCTAAGCAGAACTTGTAATGCCGCATGTAATGGCACCTGTGCATTCACGCACTGCCTGGTCTGGCTGCAAACACTGCAGTCATTTAGTTCATCTGATAACTTTGCCAAAACTCCTCCCTGTGCTGACATCACAAATCAACCCTGCCTGACACTTTGGGGTTTATTTACTAAAGGAAAATTGATGGTGCACTTTGCAAAGTGCAGTTGCACTCTGCAAGGGCATAAGCTCCAGAGCTTGGTAAATGAGCAGAAGCTCTGTTGACTTCTAACATCTGATCAGGTGCAAGCAAAAATGCTGTTTTTTTTTTTATTTTCCTTGCATGTGATTGGCTCTGAAGCTACTGCACTTGCAGTGCACATTTGCCTTTAGTAAATCAACCCTTTTGCGTCCCAATGAGACTTCTTCAGTTTCCAGCTTCTAAAGAAGTCCTATAGGGACTTAACATGTCAAGCAGGGCACTCCATGTTGCTAGCACGCTACTGAGAGTTTTGGCATGACACAGATTGAAGAGCACTTTAAATGAATATTTCTAAATGCTTTAACACCTTCCCGACCAGCCGCCGCAGTTATACTGCGGCAGGTTGGCTCCCCTGGGTGAACCGTTGTAGCTATACGTCGGTTTGCCTTTTGACCACTAGGGGGCGTGTGCCCCCTCCCCCCCGGAGCCAATGCACCTGCTCAGCGGTCACGATGACCGCCGGGCACCCGCACTCACTCTACACAGAGACAGAATGGAGATCAATGTAAACAGACAGATCTCCGTGCTGTCAAGGGTGAGGAGAGAGATCTGTTGTACATATTAAGTATGAACAACGATCGGTCTCCTCACCCAGGTAGTCCCATCCCCCCACAGTTAGAATCACTCCCTAGGTAGCACAGTTAATTCCTTGATCGCCCCCTACTGTTAACCCCTTCCCTGCCAGTGACATTTACACAGTAATCAGTGCATTTTTATAGCACTGATTGCTGTATAAATGCCAATGGTTCCAAAAATGTGTAAAAAGTGTCCGATCTGACCGCCATAATGTTGCAGTCCCAATAAAAATCGCAGATCATTGCCATTACTAGTAAAAAAAATAATAATAATAAAAATGCCATAAATCTTTCCCCTATTTTGAAGATTATTGCGATTCTTATTACCAAAAATATGTAGAAGAATACATATCAGCCTAAACTGAGGAAAATGGGGTTTTTTTTTAAAAAAACATGGGGATATTTATTATAGCAAAAAGTTAAAAAAAAGTACAAAAAAAGTGTTTTTTCAAAATTGGTGCTCTTTTTTTGTTTATAGCGCAAAAAATAAAAACCGCAGAGATGATCAAATACTACCAAAAGAAAGCTGTATTTGTAGGAAAAAAAGGACGTCAATTTTGTTTGGGTACAGCGCCACACGGCCGCGTAATTGTCAGTTAAATCGATGCAGTGCCGTGTCGCAAAAAATGGCCTGGTCATTGAGCAGTCAAATCTTCCGGGGCTGAAGTGGTTAATTTATGTGGGCACTTTAATATACTTTAAAGAGCTTACAATCACACATTGCAGCACATAGGTTTATGATACTTTTAGGTGCAATGCTATTTAAAAATGTTTTTTTTTTTATTCCACTAATTTTGGATCATGAATGTTATAGCGATTTATTTGATGTACATGTTTTTAGTTGAGATATTTATTAGTAATGTTTTTGGTGTATACAGTATATATTTACATTTTGATCTCATCACTATAAGAAGTAGAGCAAAAAATGTTTTTGTTATATAGCTCAATGCTATTGCCTACCTGAGCCTAAAGCTGGTAACAGACACTCAAAAAAAGGTACTGTAAGGACTGCATAAAAGAAAACCAAATGCTTTGTTTTGACAGTTTCTTCTTCCTCTAGTATTTGAGAAATCAGTACAGGCAAGAGGAAGGTTAGCCTTCCCTTAAGCCTTACAGCCTGACTCTGAGCTGGCATTACTACTCTGACAATTCTGAAGAGAATAGAAGTGAATAGCTGTCACGTATCTTCATGGAGGCTGAAGTGGCGAAAGGGCTCTGTTCCAAACACGCATCAATGTGGGAACAGGAGTGCAAGGTTCAGGGTAGCACAGGTACCAGGAACCTAGATGGTGGTGAATGCAGGTAGGAGAAAACATCACAATAAGCAGTGATAAGCAGCCCGTGCACTGAGTGGAAGTGCAGGATAGGACTGGGAAGGCAGATCTGGTAGGTAGAAAACCCAGGTTCTGTTGTGAGCAGGCAGAGAGACCAAGTCTGGAAGCAAAAGCCAAGGTCATACATGGCAAGGCAATTAGAAGAGGAGACGTGGTCAGGCTAGGATCATACACGGATAGACAGTAGTAACAGAAGCAAGGTCTGGGGACAAGCTGGGTCAAACACGGAGATCAAGCAGGAGTGAGGTCAAGAAGCAAGCCAGGATCATGATCAGCAGGGAGTCAGATATGCAGGGCATGCCGAGTCAACAGGGTAACTAGGAAGTACAGGAACAAGGATCACAGGGACACATGAGGGCCTCCTACAAATAGGCAGCTTGGTGCCATTCCTGGGATTGGACATGCTCAGGCATTCCCCGATGCGCATGGACATTTGCGCAGATGTATGCTGGCACACATGAATGTGCAGATGTGTCAGAGCATGCTGGTTACTGGCGAGAGTCCATCTGTGTAATGGCACATGTGAATGAGCATTAGCTGCACTTGGTTTCCAATAGCAGCACACATACAGTACATTATTGCTGAGAGCTATAACTGCACTATTATTAACAGTAAGACTGGAGATTCAGATTCTTAAAAATTTCCAGTCCTGATGATTTTCCATTACAGAAATTACTACATTACTAAGAGTGTTTCTTCTGCAATTTGTCTCTATAAATCAAATAAAATATAATGTTTTGGACTGTAAAGTGAACTTTGGGACTGGCTAGAAATCTTAGGGAACACTTCTCAGTCATTACCTGTATTATTAGAAAGGAACAAAACGAGAGGAAAAAAAAGAACACATTTTAGTGTATGTTTCTACAGCTCACTGTTGTGTAGAACATTCAACCCTCTATTTACTATAGCCTAATCTGTTTTATATTACATGCGTTTTGACCCATAGATCTGACTTAATACAATACACACTCACACTTACACTACAAAAACATGTTCCCTTGACCATAAAGCCTACCTATAGACACCCACAAATTTTCCTAATCACAACAGAAATAACTATTAGCTTTATTTACAAAATGATTTCACTATGAATAGAAAAACACCTGGGTTTTTTGACAGCAGCAAAAAATAGCCAATAGCTATTTATACAGTCTGTACACCTTAATAGCCATATGTTACTCCAGTAATCTAGCTGGGTCCTGATTACCATAACAAATATTAAAATTAAAAAGATGGACTAACAGGTGTCCAAAAGTATATAATTATCTGTCATTAGTGGAATTATGTCTAAAAATATGTACCAAATTGGGAAGCAGGGCAGCCATCAGAAATTTTGGGGCCCCTTACACAGCTTTAGGCCTGGGCCCCAAACCCCAACATTCCCCAGGGCCCGCCCACTGGTTGTCCCACCGAATCGGACCACTGGCCATCCCACCGAGTTCTTTGGTGCACCCACTTTTATTTTAACACTCTTACACCTTAATATATGAAAAGTGGATTAAAAGTCATCAGTACTTTAAATATTTAATAGTAAGGCCCCTTTCACACTGGGGCGGTGGATGCGTCGGCGGTAAAGCGCCGCTATTTTTAGCGGCATTTTACTGTCAAATTTGCAGTGCTATTTGGCTGCTAGCTTGGCATGTTTACCCCTCCGCTAGCGGCCGAGAAAGGCAGCGCTATGCCGGCGGTATAGCTGCGCTGCCCAATTCATTTCAATGGGCAGGAGTGGTATACACACCGCTCCTTCACCGCTCCAAAGATGCTGCTAGCAGGACTTTTTTGAGTGTCCTGCCAGCGCACCACTCCAGCTTGGTGCTCGGCCTGGGTGGGGATGCATGCGTTTTAGACTGGAGGGATGGATGGTGCTTGGCCTGGGTGGGGATGCGTGTGTTGTAGAGACTGGAGGGATGGAGTAGATGCTGGGTGCGGATGAAGATTATTGAGTTGCATTGTGAAAATGAATGAGGATGACTGTGGATGGGGATGAGAGTTACATAGTGAAGAGGCGGGCAGCGGGCTCTCCAAATTGGAACTCATTTGCACCCACAGAGTCATCCATTTTCACAATGCAAATCAATTATAGGCAGCTAGTCAGCCTAAGACCCCTTTCACACCGAGCCGTGGTAAAGTGGTAAAGCGGCGCTATTCGGCCGCAAGCGGGGCTGTTTTAACCCCCCCGCTAGTGGTGAAAAGGGGTTAAATCAGCCTGCAAAATGGCGCCAGAGCCATATCGCAGCACTGCCCCATTGATTTCAATGGGCAGCAGCGGTGGAGGAGCGATGGAGGAGCAGTGGAGGAGCGGTGAGTTCACAGCTCCTTCACCACTCCAAAGAAGCTGCTGGCAGGACTTTTTCTGAGCACCGCTCCTGTGTGAAAGCCCTCGGGCTTTCACACTGGAGTGAATAGAGCCACTTTTTTTCAGGTGCTATTTTTAGCGCTGTAGCGCCTGAAAAATGCTCCAGTGTGAAAGGGATCTAAGGGTGTCCCATCCCAGAAGAAGGAGATAAATAAAGTCCCACTAAAATGTACAGGCAGCACAGGGGGCACAGTCAACAGCACACATTAAATATTTGCGACTTACCCTCTATGCTGCACTATCCGATCTGTTATTGGTGTCTGTGTCCATGTGCACTGTCGACGAGCTGGCCACTCCCCCCTGTCCCTGTCCTGCCCAATCACAGTCCGATCAAATCCTGCAGCAGCCGTTAGGCTCTGCCTCCCAGGGAATGGATGAGCAGAGAGCACTGGCCACGGTGAAAGTGTCATCTCTTCATGTTCTCCTCTCTCCAGCAGCTGATAAGCGGGGGTAATGGTAATGATTAAGCACACCTGTTAGTGTGTGAAACGCGTCTACCATTTGAACTGTCTGTAACACTTGGGATGTTCGTTCATTAAATCAGAATTTTGATGGATCTTGGAGTGCAGCCATTTCTTCAGTGTTGATCGTATGCGGAGGCGAGCCGAGGTGGACACCCGTGATATCATTAGGCTTCCTATCTCACCTGGAGCAGTGAGTTCTTTTGTTTGGATAAGCGGGGGTGCTCCTGGCGAAAAAGTGATAGTATCATTTTCTCTCCTCCTCTCACCAGCAACGCGCTGATTATAGGGGGGGTGGATGCGACGGCCGGGCCCCTGGGGACATGCGGGCCCTTACATGTGTAATGCCTGTAACCCCCTGATGGCGGCCCTGTTGGGAAGTAACAAACAAGACTGGAACTGAATTATGTTAGGCAATAGGAAAAAAACTGTATAGCTGGAAAGGTTGAGAATGCCGAATGGTGGGGCCAATGTGTCATACAAAGGGTTATACACCATACACAACTGTCTGTTTCCATCCTAAGGCCTGTCATGCTTTCTTGATTTCTCTGGGTGCATATCCCAGTAACAACTTTCTCTATAAAAGAGCAGAGGTTATTTCTAATATTATGAATACAACTTAGGCAAACATTCAATCAGTATTTGGTCAAATATTAGTCATCAGTCCTGAGGAATAATGTTCTTGAACTGAAGGGAGTCCAGAGAAGGGCAACAAAACTAATAAGAGGACCTCAGTTATAAGGAACCACTACAAAGAATATACTTATTCTTCATGAATAAGAGGTGCATAGTAGCGGATATAATTGCAATATATAAATCTGTGAATGGTTACTCTACACAACACACAATGAAGTTGGAAGAGAAGTGGTTCAATATTAAACTGCATGTGGGGTTCTTTACTGAGCATTAAGGATGTGAAACTCCCTTCCACAGTTGGTGGTGGATAAACTGCAAAAACTTCTAGATGTGTTTCACAGAGAACACAATGCACAAGGATATTGAAAATGGTAGTCACACACACACACACAGGTTAAACTAGATAAACTGTTGCCTTTATTTATCCTTATCAACTGTGTAAATTTATAGAGTAGTACCGTATTTGAGATATCTGACATACAGTATTTAGCCCTTAGGTCTTTACACAATATTCCTGACTTCATAATTCTTCAGCTATGCTTACTCTGTATTAAAAGTCTGTTACTATAGTCATTCTCTTCTTTCTTTCATCACTCTCTCTTTCTTCTTCTAGCTTCTTTCTCTCTTTTCATTCTACTCCACTCTCTCCATACTACAACTGCACATATCTTAATTGTTTGCACACTTTCTGTCCATTTTTATTTTGTTCCTAGTTTTTCTCTAGTTGTGTATAAAACCCCTCTTTTTTTTCTTACCCTAAACCTCTTCTGCAAATTGATACATTTTGCTGGAAGTTTTATCTGCTACACAGGCATGCCTTACATTTGCCTGTGCTTTCTAGTAGAAAGTTGCGTAGCTGTTGCAGCTTTTGTTCAGAAGCACTCCCTACTTTTAGGTGACAGTGGACTATGCAATGGGCATCCTTTGACATGTCTTTTATAATGTGGCACACTTGTATACTTTTCCAACTTTTGGTGCCCAAAGAGGTTGAGGCATTCCACAAGATTGGCACTCAAACACAACCTTTAAAACAATTTACAATTAAATTTAAATATGTTTTTCAAGCCCTCCGACATGGTACTGTAAACTCTGATGCATTATAAGAAAAAACAACACATTATGAATAGGAACACCACAGTTTGAAGAGAATGGAGCAGGATTTAGTTGATTCACCAAGAAACAGTGCATTGAATGTGTGAGGATTCTGATTTTGATTTGGAAGAAAAATCCTGTTTAAAGGGTTGATTTACTAAATGTAATTAGGCTGTTTGCAAAGAATACCCAAACACATGCAAGGAAAATAAACAAAATTACATTTTTGCTTGCACATGGTTGGATGATAAAAGTCTACAGACCCACTCTGGTGGCAATACTCAGAAAAACTAATGTATGTGCTAGACTAATTTGCATTGTTTTTTTTAGATTCTAACAAGCACAGGCAATTCTGTTGGGTTTACCAGTGGCCATTGGTTCCATGCATGTGGCTTATTATTCAGAAATCCTGACAAATGTCATGCCTTTGCTGTTTAAACTGTACTTTGTTTTGAAACCCTGAGGTCTTCATTACATGTTATCATTAGATAAATGTCATCCATTCCTTAGAGAGGCCAGAGACGCATTACAGAACTACAGCTTTACGACCTATAAAATGTTAACCTGAAAATTGAAGATTTACTTAAGTAATCTGAACAAGGCAATGAGCTTCACATATTGCAATATGCCTGCATGACTTTTTGATGTATTGACTGTGAGTTCATGCATAAATGACAACTCCTAGATGTAAATATTCATTGTGTGTCCTTTTTCATCAACCTAGGTCTCTACAGGACCTGTCAAGGCAGACAGAAATTCCTTACGGAACAGTATTAGACTCTGCGGTTTACGATCATGTGCGGGTGAAAGGGATGAATCCTTTTGAGAGAGACAGCATGTATTCCCAAATGTGGCGTATGATTAACAGGAGTAATGGGACAGAGAACAATGTTCAGGAATCTCAGGATGGCATACAAAAGGTGAAATATTTATTTTCTTATTTCTAAATACTTAACTTTTATATTATTGAGATGATTTATGTGTACAGGAATATTTCATCGACTAAGCATTCACAGTTTGTTTATGGGCTTATTGATAAAACTCCAAACATTTCCTATTTTTTTTGGCCATCCTTTTACTTTATATAAAGCAAAAGTGTTGGTCTCAGTAATCTAGAGATGCTGAGCTATGGATTAGAGTCACTGTTATTATGAAATGATGATGAAAGCATTCACAGTGGGACATTTTACTCAAGGCTGCTACCATTTTGTTGCCATGTGTTCATTTGTTCTGGCATTGGAAGACCTTCTTATTATCTTGAGCAAACCCTCTTCGTTAGAAAAAAGGCTTTCCTGCCTTCAGCATCAACCAATTAGCAGTTTTGAAGTGCATGGGCACTATAAAAAAGAAAACCTCAGAACACTGGTGTAGGCTACCATTTCATTTGTTGAGGACTATGAAGAAGAGTTAGAGAGGGTAGTGGATGCTGGAATAAATAACAAATAATTTTGCAGTTATCGTGTAGAACAATTGAAAAAGGACTGCTGCTTTACTGCTTTAAACAAGTGCCATTTAGAAATTTGCACCAGCAGCTCTGACTTAGACTGAAGTTTAGGCATTAATTGCGGATGGGAAAGCAGAATGAGGACATCGGCTTTACTGCTCTAAGTGCTGTTAGTGTCATTTGAATTTTCAAAAGCGTAAATGGCATTCTGAAATCTGCATGTGAGATTACATTGTTCACCCAAATAACCATGTTAGATTACATTGTTAACCATTTGGTTTTTTACTTTGGCAACTGACACTCTTAACGTTAAAGTTGAAAAACATTGTGCGTGTCTGAGGCTCAGAGCACCGATGTAGGCTGTATCATTGTGGTTTTCTTATTTGACGGCACAGCTTAAACTCTTAAAATCTGTGAATACAATCTTAAATAGTTTCTGATACTGTAATAATACAGTAATGACCTTTTTTCCCTTTAATAACAAAGCTGACACTCGTGAACGCTTTAAAATCTAAATTAACAATAAAATACTCAAAAATAAAATATGAATAGTGAGCGCTATGTTCACTTTACACAGCTGCTAGCAAAAAAAGGTGATATACTTAAAATAAAATATATGTAGCGTTGTATATGTGCAAAAAATAAATAGTCCACAGATAAAAATATAAACAGTCCCTCTGTTAACCGCTTCAGCCCCGGAAGATTTTACCCCCTTCCTGACCAGAGCACATTTTGCAATTCGGCACTGCATTAATTTAACTGAAAATTGCGCAGTC
Organism: Aquarana catesbeiana; assembly: GCF_042186555.1. NCBI lineage: Eukaryota > Metazoa > Chordata > Amphibia > Anura > Ranidae > Aquarana > Aquarana catesbeiana. The sequence continues at coordinate 640,698,622 of NC_133324.1, forward strand.
GTGCGACATTGCACCCAAACAAAATTGACATCCTTTTTTTCCCACAAATAGAGCTTTCTTTTGGTAGTATTTGATCACCTCTGCGGTGTTTATTTTTTGTGCTATAAACAAAAAAAGAGCGATAATTTAGAATTTTTTGCTATAATAAATATCCCCTCATATATAAAAAATGTTTATATAATTTTTTTCTCGGTTTAGGGCGATATGTATTCTTCTACATATTTTTGGTAAAAACATCACAATAAGCATATATTGATTGGTTTGTGCAAAAGTTATAGTGTCTACAAAATAGGGAATAGTTTTATGGCATTTTTATTATTAATTTTTTTTTACTAGTAATTTTTATCGTGACTGTGACATTATGGCGGACACATCGGACACTTTTGACACTATTTTGGGACCGTTGTCATTTATAAAGTGATCAGTGCTATAAAAATGCACTGATTACTGTGTAAATGACACTGGCAGGGAAGGGGTTAACCACTAGGGAGCGATAAAGGGGTTAAGTGTGTCCTAGGGAGTGATTCTAACTGTGGGATGATGGGCTTCAACTCACATGACAGCGATCACTGCTCCCAATGACAGGGAGCAGTGATCTCTGTCATGTCACAAGGCAGAACGGGGAAATGCCTTGTATACATAGGTACTTCCCCGTTCTGCGGCTCCGTGACACGATCAACATCGAGTTCGCCGGTCCTGCGGGCAGGGTCACCCTGTACTCAGCGGGCGCGTGTGCGCCCGCTAGCCCCACCGATTAAAGGGGATGTACAGGTACGCCCATTTGCCCACCGCTGCCATTGTGCCAACGTATAGCGGCGTGCAGCGGTCGGCAAGTGGTCAAACAGAA